>NC_047507.1:554143-744143 GCF_902827115.2 Pseudochaenichthys georgianus | reverse complement strand
ACAAATGATTGATGATTGTGAGAGATATTCAGTTCCAGTTGTTTCTGTTTTCTGGCAGAGATAACAGTAATCGGTACCGCAAGCTGTGCAGTAAACCTCTGGGACCGGAGGGTCACCAGGAGAAGTTTGTCTACTTCTACAGGTCAGGAACACAAGTACAGACTATCCTGTGTGTGGTTAAAATACCTTTTTGGGCAACCAGTGCCTTTATTGTAGAGACAGACCTGACATGGGGAGTGATGACACACGGCAAATGGTCTTCGAACTGGATTCAGACCAAGCCTCAGTACACATCAATCTACCAATTGAGCTATACGTTATGTCTCACAGGAATTAAAATATGTCTTAAATTTAAACAGCCACATTCAATCGGATAATTATTATTGAAAAACTGACAAAAAACAGTAATGTTTGTTTTTGAACCAGTAAGCTGTGACACGTTACATTACTCTTCTTTGAGACGCTTCAATCTTTTAACTCCTACAATTTATTTGTTGTCTATGGTCCGGTAGCTAAGACCCAGAACATCATAGGCTTTACAAATCATCACATTGTGCCGTTGGGCCAAACTCTACATACATTTCCTACAAGGCTCTACTGAAAAACTTCAAGTGGTTTATGAGCTATCTCACTAACTAACAGAAATACATTAATAAACAAACAAAACATAACATGTGTGTTTATAAGCTTTATAATACAGTACATGTTTGTGGCTTTGTGTTTTAGAGAGAAAGAAGTGCAGATATTAGACTCCTACCAGTACGTAGAAAAGAATGAAGATGTGATCACCAGACAGCCTTTCGCTGTCCTTCTCAAATGTCGAAAGACAGGTATGTGTGTGTGTGTGTGTGTGTGTGTGTGTGTGTGTGTGTGTGTGTGTGTGTGTGTGTGTGTGTGTGTTTGTGTTTTTTAGACTTTCATTGTGAGGAGCAATTTGGGTTTTGTGTCCTTTATGGATTATGAGGAAACTTTGGCTTGTTCTCTATATTGGTACAGACCTTATATGGACTGTTTGCATGTTAAAGCACTTCTTTAGTTCAAATATGGGTTAAAGGTTAGGCACCATTTTTTTGTTTATGTAGGTCCTCACAAGTGTGTTTATGTGTGTTTGCATATGTCTTGCACTGATATCATTGTGAGGACCGCTTGGAGTTTTAGGTCGCATTCACACCAGCCTTATTTAGTCCGGTGGAATCGAACCCTGGTGCGTGTCACCGCTTGGTGCGGTTTGTTTGGGTCGGTGTGAGCGCAGTCTGAGAGCTCTGATGTGAACTAAACAACCTAAAAGAGGTGGTCTCGGACCGCTTGGTAGTGAACTCCGGAGCGGTTAATCTCTGGTGTGAACGCAGTCTGCACCAAAACGTAGGAAGCGTGCTATTTACGAGTCACAAGAACGCGGATGTCTTCAAAATCTTTAGCGAAAGAGCGAAGCAGAATGAAGTGTTGAAAAAAAAAAGTTAAAATGCTCCGTCAACTATACATAAAAGTTAGAGCCACCTGTCGTCGGTGAAACCTCCTCCTGACTGCAGAACGTCTCTCAGTGCTATAATGTTTTTTTAACGGACGTTGTCTGATTGTATAATCATATGCGGGCCGCTAGAGTCTGTTGATCTCCAGATTCACAGCAGTATTAAAATAAACTGTCGTCTGATGCGCACCAATCTTGCACTAATGCACATTCTCAAAATATTGAAGTGACTGGTCTTAATGTGTGCACATTAGTCAGTAGTAGGGGACTTGAACCGGCGAACATTATTAAAATCACTTCAACTGTTAAAAAAGCAATTAAAAGTAATAGTAAAATAATAACTACCCATTTTAAATGGGTATATTTAAAGACTTAAAAGTATTGAAATAATTGAAAGATGTCAGATCAGATGAAAGAAAGTTGCACAATTTGGGGTCAGAAGACTCAAATCTTTAGTGCAGCATTAGTGACCACCAATGAGAAATGGTTGAATGAGTACTTATTTTGGATTACATTTGAAATTGTTTCCCCATGATATAGATGAAGAACATGAACACATTAAAACTAAAAGAAGCATTTTTAAATCAATCCTGAGGCAAAGTTGCATTTACAAAATGGGGCTGCATGAGATACACATTTTAGTCTTAACTCTGTCACAGTATTTGAGTAAGGTATATTTAGTTGTATGCATTTGAATAAATGTAATCATACATCATCAAAGTAATAGTTGATGAACTTGAAATGTACAAACCCTGAGCAAAACATACATGCTGTAAAAGTGTCACAAACTTGGAAACACAGGACTCAAATGCACGACCCGGGAGACAGAGGTAAAGTATAAGTAATATACTTTATTTCCGAAAAAGGCACAAAGAAAATCGCTCACTGCGTGAGGAACAACAACGTACACAATAAACGAGAGCATAAATCAGGCTTGAGACAAGGTTAGTAATCGCAGGCACGCTGACTACTTGCAAAGGGAACAGGACAAGACGAACTGACACAAAACAACGGGAGACTGGGGAATTTAAACAAGAGGTAACTGGGTACACGTGGAAACAATCAGGGGTGGGGCTGGTGCTGATGAGAGCGGGAGACACATACACAAGGGTAGGGAGTCAAGGAACCTGGAATGAAGCATAACAGGTGAGTGACAAAATAAAACAGGAAGTGGGAGACAATACGAACATTAACCAAACAAAAACATGACTAAACTCAACACTTTTGACGGAACACAACAAAAAGCAGCTACAGTATGACTCCACGAGTAGCTGTATACTCACCTCAAACTTCCAGTGCACATTTCTTATATTGACAAATCCAATGGCTCCATCATATTTATCAAATGTGACCTGAAAAAATGAGGGAATATGAAAACACAAGTGTTATTTTCTATAATATACAGGTGCCAAACAATAATTTCATTTACTGTACACAGTATTCATTGTTTTTTAAATGTATTGGATAAAAACAACACAAATGGCTCCAAAAACGACATACAAGATTATAATAATGCTGGAAGGTGCCTGGAGACAGAGTTCAGTCTCCTTTCTCAAGCCTACAAAACTAAAGGGATGAAAATACTTTGAATAATCAGTTTCACTCACCTTTTTTAGCTCTTGCCTGGCCCTCTGCTCTCGTGTGCCGTGTAGGATTACACCCATGGTGTAGTGATCCAGGAGGTACAGTATAGACGGCCAGCATTATACTTCAGGTTGAGGATGCCTCTAATGTAACATTCTATTACCTTTTGGATAAATATTATTATTATTGATTGTGTATTGATAAACAGTATTTCGATCTCTCTGTCTGTACCATTGGGTTTGGTTTACAATATTATTTCTTGATTTACAATAAAGTTGACTTTTACTTCATCAGAGAAGTGGACTAATAGGCGTGAATGCGACCTAAGTTGTGAGGTCCTAACTTTAGGAAAGACATAAATGGAATGTTTAAAGATAAATACTTTTTTATAAATTAGACTTAGGTTGCGATAACGGCCAGGGAATTATGTGTGTGTGTGTGTTTGTGTGTGTGTGTGTGTGTGTGTGTGTGTGTGTGTGTGTGTGTTTGCCTCCAGTTGTGCAGGATCTGGTGTTGATCCCGGTCCACACCAAACCAAGAAACGCAGAGGCGGAGCTGAACGCTCTTCATGGCGTGGTTGAAGATGTGAGGGAAAAATGGGAGAATGATGTAAGTGTTTAAAATATTATTGATGGGTTTGAGAGAAAAACTCATGTAACTAATTTCTCATGTAAGCAAACTTGTTTAAGCTTTGAACACCTTCAGTATGAATTAACTAAAAACAAATGAACATATTGTGATTTTCCATTCTGAATTTGGTTGTGTTCTTTCTTCTGCAGAACATTATGATTTTGGGAGACTTTAATGCCGATGGACAGCATCTCTCCAAGAGGAAGAAGAAAACGCTCCCTATCTTCTTGGCTCCTTATCATTCGCTGATAGGCGATGATGTCGACACCACGACTTGTAACAATAACGACCACACCTACGACAGGTAATACACGTTTCATTGTTACAGTTCAACCAAAGCATTTCTTGTGTTTGTTAAAAAAAAAAAGAATTGTGCTGCATTTCCAAACAACAGGATCGTTGTTTACGGAGAGAGCATGCTGGAGGCCATCGTCCCCGACTCAGCCAAAGCCTACAACTTCAGGGAACACTTGAACTTGACAGAAGAAAAAGTGAGACTCATGTTTAGGGGTATCGTTGGTACAATGAGATGTTACCCCCCCCCCCCAGTCTACCCTACTGTAACACCGAAACCTGCTGAAGTGACACAGCCCAACCCATTACCGGTTTAAATGCATGTATTTACATGTTTCCGGTTTAGCACTAGCAGCATCATAAACAATACATTTTATTTGGGATTATTAACAGCTACACTACTGAAGCCCACCGGCTGGTTGGAAAGAACACTAAAGCACATGAGGATAGTTTTATAACAACTGCCAGAAGGGTGCTTTAGCTAGGAACGTTAGCTATCAACCTAACAAGCTGGCCAACGAACATTAGCTATCTATCAAACTAGCTAACTAGCAAGGGTTAGCTATTTGTGGCTCGCATGACTTTATTTACTATTATTTAATATCCTATGGTTAGACTTGCAGTGCGAACTTGTGTCTACAGTTCGGGCATTGAGAGTCATTTCAAAAACACTGTTGACTTTTATTAAGCTGACCGACCGCTGTCAAATAGCAGCAGCTCACAGCTGGAAACATCTTTTAAATTCCCAAATATGCGTTGTTTGGATAAAAAAATCACATAACGGGTATCTAAATGTTTAGTTTCTTACCCGAAAAAGTGTTAGAACTTAATAACAGCCATTCAAAAGCTTTAAACACTGTTTCTTTATTAAACAAATGTTCTTGAAGCTCGCAACCCTTTTCCAAGTAATAGCGCACATGCTCCAACCGGAAACACAAACACAAAGTAAAGCAATGTGGAAACACCCCAGAGCAGGCAAAGCATGAGGTGAATTATTGACACTATTAAATGATATTTTCTGTCCCAGACTCAGAGTGTCAGTGATCACTACCCTGTGGAGGTGGAGCTGATGGTGAAGTCGGAGGTGGAGCAGATGGAGGAGCAGATGGGGAAGCTGGAGCTGAAGCAAAAAGCTCAGAGAAAAAGGAATCCAGTGAGACCCTCGACTGGAGGAAGACCTCCGGGTAAAGACGTCTCTTGCTTCATCAACATCAGTGACACATATTAGACATAGGAGTGTATTTAGTTGTGTTTTTTATGGCTCTTGCTGCATCATGAATCTCACATTAACAATATAATTACATTTCTTTTGAACTGATGACTTACAGGAGCCCAGAAGAAGAAGGCCGGGCCGGCTGCCACAAAGGGGAGAGGAGCGTAAACCAAGAGGAATCGATCTTCAATATGTTATTATCTTAAATTAGTTTTAGTTATTCGCTTTTAGTGATGAGTGCTATTTAACCCTTATGTTCTGTTCGGGTCATCCCGTGACTCATTTACAGTTAGGGTTAGGGTTAGTATCATGTTTTGGGGCCAGTTATGAATGCATAATAAGTTAGTTATGATGTAGTTAAAACAATATTGGATGATTGACCCGCGAACACCATGAACGGTAACAGCTTTCGAACACAACACAAGGGTTAAGTGTATGAACAGAATAGAGCTTGTATTGCTTCTTGATGTTTGTGATGCAGCTTCAGGTTCAGCAACAGAACAGTTTCAGTAATGCAGGACGCATTTTGTTAAATGTTAAATTCCTAGAATCTAAATGTTTGTCAAATGAGGTAGAAGGTGAAGACTTAATTTCTGGATTTTTAATCAAAGTATTTTAACTATTTGGTTGAAAAACAAGTTGTGTGGTTAGTTTGTTTATCTGTTGTTGTGTGGCTTCGGTTAGTTCAGATTCAGCAAAAACAAATAAAGTATCTGACAAGTCATCTGACAACTATCCTCAAGGTAAAGCGCTTAAATGATTCTAAATATAGAATATATTTTTTTAATTGGCTAAAATACATTTATCAGCATATACAGCAATATGTTTCTGAGCCAAACTGACGAGGATAAGTTCCTCATATCACTTCAATATAACCAAACTATCCATTTAAACTATATTCACAGACGCATGGCATATTACAGTATATCACTGCTTTTGTACTAACAATGCTTTTTGTTATCTGCAATAAAAAAGAATCATGAAATTATATGTTGTGCTTTCTGTGTCATTATAAACTCCATGAATAATTGTATTAGGTTAATGTAGTCATGCAGTTTCTTTTTTGGAGTTTTTTTAACAACTGTTAACAAGAAATGTGGTTAAATTAATACAAGTTTAAAAAATGTTTATCCATATTGAACTCCTACATGTTGTATATAAAGATTCTGCTGATATCACAATGTGTGTTTCGGTTCCCACATCATATTCTTTTTTATCACTTGCAAAGACACGGCATGGACAGGTGCGCTACTTTGTGAAAACATACAGAAGGTGAGGAGCTGCACGAGCTAACCAAAGTCTTTATGGTTGTATACAGAATCTCTGTCTGTCAGTATGATCCGATGAACAGTAAATGGTGTGGAAGTACCATATTATTACTACATGTCCTGATGTTAACACAAGGCCGTTGTTCCCATTGTGAACATTCAACCAGGACCAACTTCAAATGTTGTTACAGTTTTTTCCTGGTCTTCTCTAAAGAACAGGGACCAATGGAAACGTTGTCATGTTGCCGTTGTTCAGCATGGAAACATTCAATAGCTAACAATGACATTATTGTTCTATTAATATAAAGGGAGGTCGGGTACTCTTTAAAACAGCTGCTAGCTATGGGTACTTTTTACTGAAGTACATTTCAAAGCCTCTTTACTTTGACTTGAGTAAAGAAGTTTAGTCAGTACTTCTACTTTTACCAGAGTATTTTTAAACACGAGTATCTACTTCTACTTGAGTAAAGGATGTGTACTCTGATCTCTGCAGAGAGGAGGACGGTCAGTGGAAGGAGGACCGGATGCTGGAGGCTCTCAGTGATTGGGTGAGAGACGTCGGCTGGGCTCCGTCCATCGGGCTGCCCACCAGCACCATCGCCAGCTGCTCCCAGGTCAGTTAATACAGATAAGATAACATAGGAAACACTTTATTAATCCCAGCAGCATGTAAAACAAGTACTCCACGTATTTAGAAATAAAAAAGAGTGGAAAGTAAACAATTATACAATATAAACATCTCAAAATAGCAGATAACACAGAACTAAAAGAGTGAAGATAGATAGAAGTTGACCGTGAGAAGAAATACGTAAATTATCTGACAAATAAAACACTATTGAGGTGCTAACCTACAGCTGACACAATATAAAAGTGGGATATTATTAACATTTTGTGTATACAATGACAAAAAAGTAAAGTTTTAAGTCCAGAAAATTCCACTAGGTGGCGCCAGTAGTTTTTTCAGGAACTTGTGTCATGTTTGGAGCTGAAAATGAGAACATCTCTAACTGTAAACACGCTGCATTAAGCTTTCTGCTTTTATAGATTTAGTGTAATAGATTTTATATGCTGTGGAAAGTAACACAGTACAAAACAGAGTTCTGTAAATAAGTAGTTTTCGACACACCTATTCTTAACTTGTACCTTTCTTTAGTATTTCCATTAGTAATCCTTTTACTTCACTGCATCACACAGGGAAATAATGTACCTTTTACTCTTATACTGTTTTCTGACATCAAGTTATATGTATACAAATATAATAATTTGCTCATACAGTTTGATATATTGCAGTACTCAACTACTTATCTACCCAGTAGTATGCAAGAAGTCCTAAATATGTTTAACATTGATGAACTACATCATTTAAATGTTTATAAGCATTCATTTCTGATAAAAATACAATAATATAATATAATAAACGGTGTGGAAGGAGACATTCTGCATAATGAAAGCTTGTGATACATAAAGTACATTTTTATTCCAGTATTAACTATTTTAAGATAATATTGTTTATAATTTTGCTCAAGTTGAGGATCCGGGTACTTCTTCCAACGCTGGTCAGAGAGGAGAACGTTGTATTAGCAGCTGAATGATAATAAAAACTCTTCTGCTTCTGCAGCATCTGATATTTAAGAAGTGTGTTACATTTGAAGTGGCAGAAAGTCTTGTTGCAATTTCCAGATATTAAAAGAGGTCCCTTGAGTTTCTCTGGTAATTATCAATAGTTGCAGTTAAGGGAATACTGTTCAAACAATACTTGTGTTTGTGTTTTATATTGATTTCTCTGTTTTATCCTTTCATAAATGTGAGGACTAAAATGGCTATAAACAAGGGCTGGTTGGAGTAAACAGGGTTGTATTGCCCTATGGGGGAGATGAAGGTATGCAGGACAGGGTGCTAGGTGGGGGAAGAGTATATTTTGCTTAAGATCTCTAGCATGTCATGTTTCAGGGAAGTCTACATATCTTGAATAGTATATGTGTGGGTTTAATTACTTTGTATTCTGTGTAACCAGAAGTTGGAGATATGAGAGATGAAATATTTGTTTTATCTTTGGAAGCAAGGAAATATCCTTTAAGACACATCTGAGGTCTCTGGAATGTGGGGGGGGGGGGGGGGGGGCTTTTTGTTCTGCCTCTCTTCTCGCGCGGCCCGGACCGGAAGGTCGTGGCAGCCCGTGAACAAGGGCCGGGAGTAGGCATATTCCTGACATTACGCATATGATATGATATGGCTTTGTATGGTAATGTATTGATTGTATTGCATTGTCATATTACCATTAAAGTAGATTATTGTTTAACGGATACTTGTATGCTCTGGATTCCTTCCTGTATGATAACCAGCTTGTTAGGGACGCGCGGAGATTTGGAAAGCAGACAAGTTATCCCTCAAAATCTATCACTTCACACAGAGTTCAGTGGGAAGACATTTTGTTAAGATATGTGTTCCCTCTGCCCTTCTTTAGGACGGACGGACGGACGGACGGACGGACGGACGCGTGTTCATCTGGACGTGTGACGACCCGGCTGGAAACACCTGGACGGCTAAACTCCTCCACAAGTTCAACGATGTGGTTTGGCACGTCAGCTGGTCCATCACCGGAAACATCCTGGCTGTTTCAGGAGGAGACAACAAGGTACAATATACACAGTTATATATATATATATCAGGGTTTCCGTTAGCCGGTAATTACCGGTTTTTAGCTGGTAAAATTTATTAAAAACCGGTAAATTCAAAACCTGACGGTCAAAATGTCTGGTAATAATTAGGGAGGCTCCGATCGATCGGCCGCCGATCATTATCGGCCGATATTCACTCTTAATAGTTTGATCGGTGCTCTCTATAAAGGCCGATCAGGAGAGCTGGATCTGATCCATATGGACAGAAACGCGAGTGAAGTGTAACCGGACGAGAGAGAGATCAGATCAGCTGCTGAGTCTGACCGAGACACGCAGCTCTGCATAATCACCTGAAGCCCCGCCCTCTGTTTAGCGAGCTGCAGGAGCTGCGTGAGAAACTGACGTGCTGTCAGGAGAGAGAGGGAGGGAGAGGGGAAAAGAGAGGCTCCGTTTCTCCCGTGTTATTATTCAAAGTTGATGTAAACTTCTGAATAATGTACGTTATCTACTACAAGTAGTTTGTTTGAATGTAATAATTATGTTGTTTGTTGTTTGTGGAATAATTTATTGAAAAATGAATCTGAATTTTTCGATCTGTTACGATTATAAACTGAAGCAATATAAAAATGAGCCCCGTGAACTGAGTTTTAAACTGAAGCATATCCGCTCATAGTCCGGTAATAACCTGCTAACGGCAACTCTGCTACACAACTCTTATTATTATTGAAATATGACCGGTAAGTTTCAAATTAGTCCGGTAAAATAAATTCTGCCCGGACATTTGACCGGTGAGAAAAAATCCTAGCGGAAACCCTGATATATATATATATATATATATATATACTTCCTTTATCCAGGTAAAAGCAACTGGAACTGGACCATGTTTCTTTTCCTGTGACAAGTCAAGATTTATAAAGCTTGAGGAAAGTGAGGTACAAACAACAATAGAAAGGCAACAATCATTTTATGAGGACACATTTTGAAAGGCAACAGAAGAAAACGTACACTAACAATAAATAAACATTTATAAAGTAGTACAATAAACTACTGCTTAACAAAACAAAATCTTATACCATGGTCTTTGGTACCAGGCAGAAGCTCAAATTCAAACCTAATGTAGTAATAACATGTAAGGATGGCACTTCTCTGCATAAAGTTGATAGCTTTAAATATCTTGTATGGCTAGACTCTGAACTTTCATTTAAACTACATATAAAGCATGTAATACAAAAAGTCAATAACGGAATCAGTGTTTTACACTGCTCTCACAATTGTTTTACGCTCAGTGTCCGAAAGAGAATTGCTTCTCAACTTATTCTTCCGATTATGGACTATTGTGATGTTGTCTACCAAAATGCACATACATCAGATCTTGCTCCACTCAACATAGCCTACAACAGACTATGCCTATTTGTTCTTGGTTGTCCTTTTCGTACACATCACTGCACAATATATAACCAACTGAAATGGCCTTCTTTAAATGTAAGAAGACACATGCATTGGCTTCAGCTGATATTTAAATGCATTTATCTTAACTATCCCCCTTAGTTAAAGCAGTATTTTGTACCTTACTCACCAAATCATCAAGTTAGACATTCTGTCCTCTGCAAAAAACTTGATTGGCAGAAGAGCGTTCATGTTCAAAGCCCCAACTAACTGGAATACTTTACCTGCTGCCATTAGATCTCTTGCATCATTGGGTTTATTTAAACATGCATTGTTATCTCACTTTCAACTGGTCTGCACTTGTTATAACTGATATTGATGAAACTGATTTGCTCGACTGACAAATTGTAATGATTGTGTGCATTGCTTGAGTTTCACTTAACAGACTGTACGTGGTTTGTCTTGTGTGTCATGTTTTGCATTTTGTCTTTTTGTTTATGTATGTCTGTAAGTTGTTGCTATTGTCGAGACCCCCTTGAAAACGAGATGGTGCATCTCAAGGGGTTTATCCCAATCAATGTTTCCTGATGTGTCTAAAAATACATGCACAAAAATTGCAAAATTATTTTACTGTCAATTTAGTTAAAAAGGTAGGATTTATGATTTTGTTAGGATCCTGTTAGATAATCAGCTTCTCTTTCCTGGAGTCAAAAACATCTTTCAGCGAAGATATTTACAAACAAAATAAGAATATTATATTTAGATCTGATTAAAGTATAACTGTCAACATACTATGTTCTCATTCATATCCACTTTTGCATTTACTAACATACAAACATATTCATGTATAGACACATTTCATTAAGTACATTTACTATTTACATTTCAGCTAATCAAAGCAGATACAACTTTATTTATACACTTTTCATACATAAAATGCACAAACCCAAAACATAGACACAAATATAGACAATATTCCCTATATGCTCACAGCTACATTTCCCCCTTTAGATATACGATTTCAGGATCGGGGTGTAATCACCAAAGACTTAACATTTATCATATGAAATGTGTCAATAAATGTTCTTTAAACTAAATGAAGTCTCTCCTGATTGAAATGAATACCTGTCTGAAAATGATCAACGTCTATTTTTAGTCTTCAAACACTCCCAGAGCACATACCTTGTTCCTCTTTGTGTTTACTTCCTGTCTGTCTTGTTCATCAGGAAGTTTCATGCTCTCCATAAATATAAAAATGAATATTCAAAAAGTACTCCACGGTGTTTTCCGATGGAGGATCACTCCAGCTACTCTGGCCTGCACGAGTCTACTGGTGAAAAGCACTGGTCCAAATGGTTGTATAACTTTACACGTTAGGGCCATGTAGCTGATTAGTAGCATATAATAAATATAAAATCAGAAAGTATTTATCAAATGCACAGGCAGCTGTGTTTAGACCCAGTTTGACAGTAAAGGATGTATCCTGGTTTAATTGATCTGGCCTCATTGCTGTGATGTGTAATTTACGTGGATTGAATAGTACCGCATAGTTAACCCTGTAAGGACCCCGGTTGTAATTTTACAACATTACTTTAAGCTATCCTAAAAGAGTCAGTACATGTTTTGTTTTTTTAAAGACTACATGTACATAGTCAAACGGTCCTTTTGTTCAGCCTCACTATGCTATTTGGTATTAAAGGTGTGTATAGGTCCTGCCCTCTGGCCATACACTCACACAACTTCAGAATATTCAAACGAGCAACACCTCTTTGTTTTATCGTTCTGGATTTGTCAGATTCAAGTAAGTAAAATGCCTCAAATATTTTTTTGTGTGATTATTACAATGTCTAGAACATGTACATATTCAGTTATTGTGGAATACAATCAACACATTTGATTTTGAGCAGGTTATGTCTTTGTTGCAATATTACATACCCGGGTCAGTGTAGTCAAAATAGCTTGAGCACCTGTCATGGACCCCGCCCTTCTTATATGTTCACATATGGAAATAAAATACAAATTGAAGTATAATGTCTTTGATGATTCACTATAACTAAGTTCCAAATGTGTAAGATTTTGAATTAAGACCAGAATTGAATAAATTAATACATTATTTCTGATAAAAGTATGTGAAATGATATCTCTAGCAATGTCTTAAACTCTTCTTGTATCTTATCAGTTAATTACAAAAATACATTGAACTCTTCTCTGGTTCTGGCAGAAACAGTTATTTCTGAAATGTTTTGGGACACTTCCCTTTTAGTATCATAATTAGCCTATTTTTATTAGCCAGACAGCATTGTGTGACTTGTTGAACTGGTTTATTTGCATGTATGGGTGTAGGCAGGTCCGTCCCTCCCTAGACTGCTCACCTCACAGAGGGGGGCCTCACCTGAATCGCAACCCCCCCCCGTAGAACCGCCCCTGTCGGGGGATAAAACATGCTGATCTCACACTTTATATCAGAGGAGATGCAAAAATCTCCAGAACCAGGAACACTGATGGAATCCTGGAGAAGACTACAACTCCCATGATGCAATATTGCACAACCACTACCCCACAGTCCAGCTGTTACTATTGATTTCATTGAGAGACAGAAGGTATTTTGTATCTATGAACTCATTTCCAGTACATTTTTTATATTACAAAACATGACGATGTCTTATATATTAAATTCACATTCAGAAAATAATAAATCAACTATATAATATATATATAATAATACACATTAAATGCCTTACTGCAGCGATACTCAACCCGCGGCATGCGGCTCCTTAAAGTCCCACTTAAAAAAGAAAAAATCAAAAAAAATCTTTAAAAAACGAAAAACATTGTCAGCACAAGTCACACATGAGTCATCACACACATCAGTCTATTAAGCCACCCCCCCATCCCTCTAAACCAGGGGTGGGGAACCTTTTTCCTCTCAAGGGCCATTTAAATGTTTCAACATCCTCCGAGGGCCGTACAAATTATTGACCTCTGCTTAAAAAAACTAAAATCACAGCCCATTTATTTCTTCTTTCTTTCATGCTGTGCAAAGAAAAAGCAACCTCTTAGTCCAGATATCTTACCATGACTCACGTATGCATGCACGTGCACGGTTGTGGCATGACCACCAAAACAGAAAGATGTGCAAATGTATTTAGTTTCCTATCCATGTGGACATGATTTAAGTGGGGGGGGGACCTAACCTCCTCCCGGGAAGATTTTTTTTTAAATGTTGAAGTTAAAAGCATCAATCTGATGCACTTTGAGAGCAACATTAAGAGATCTATGGATAATCTCTCAACACCCATATGAAACAGAACTGTAAGCATATTTACTTTTTCTTTATGGATATTTTACAAATCACTCCCCTTTCAAACTGTATTCTTGTTTATTAATAACAACTTTTTTTTACTGTCATATAGTATTTTATACCTGTTTACTTTATTCTCTTATTTTTTATAACTATAATGATCATATAAAGATGTGCCTTTACCTCACTGGTTGTAGAAAAAGCTTCTTATATTCGTTAGCATAGCTAGCTAACCAGATGCTAATAACAACAAAGCTATTGACTGTATAATCAGTATGACAGATGAACAGATCGCCACTGGGCTTTTAACTAAAAACACAGCCACGCAAAAACTGCGGCATGTGTACCGCTCCTTATCTGAAGTGCCGAGCCACGTTCTGGTGCTCTCCGTCAGAACTGCACCCCTGTCAGACGAGACATATACCACGTGATGACACATTAGGCTAGTGTTGTGTTCACGGACCCTGACCGTGGCCAGGAAAAACAGGCACTCGCTTGTTTAATTTTTTGCGGGTCTAGATTTCTAGATTTTTTTTTCTTTTTTGCGTGTTAAAATTACCTCGAGGGCCGTACCAAATTGTCTCGCGGGCCGTATATGGCCCGGGGGCCGGAGGTTCCCCACCCCTGCTCTAAACAACCAATCACAAATTATTTCAGGTTTCGCGCTCTGATTGCAGGTGCGCGAGATAATTGCTCCGTCACACTGGGAAAACTAGCTTACAGCACTATGCAAAAATGGCAAAGGAATATAGGAAACGAAAATATGAAGAGGAATATCGAACATTTAAAGAGGACTGGGAACTCGAGTTTTTCTTCGTCTCCACCGGTTCGGGAAAATGCATCTGCCTGCTTTGTGACAACGTCATTTCACAATTTAAAAGGTCCAATTTGCAGCGCCATCACGACACAAAACACCCGAAGTTCAGTACCGACTTTCCGAAAGGTGGAGAGCTGAGGGCGGAAAAGCTGGCGAGACTCAAACAGAACCGAACTGCTCAAAAAAACGTATTCCACACTAATACGAGTGAAAGAGCGACAGAGGCATCTTACAAAATAACACATGAACTGATGAAAAAGATGAAGCCATATACTGATGGAGAAATGGTGAAGGATTGCATACTGCTGGCTTGTTCAACGTTGTTTCCTGAGAAAAAAGACCTGGAACGAGAGGAAAAAAAAATTCAACAGTCGGATTCGACTGTAGCTAGGAGGGCATCATACATTTCAGAGAACTTTGCACATACTCTTAAGGACAAACTGTCATCCGCTGAGTTTGTCAGCCTTGCAATGGACGAAAGCTTGGATATCAATGACACGCCACAATTACTCATCTTTATCCGAGCGATCAACAGTAAGTTTGACATTACAGAAGAACTGTTTGACATGGTTTCACTGATAAATGGAACAACGGGAATTGAAATAAAAAACACTGTGCTGGAAACATTAGAAAAGTTTAACATTGGACCAGAAAAAATCACAGCATTCACAACAGATGGCGCACCGGCGATACTTGGTAAGAGGAACGGAGCCCGTGGCTTTGCTGAAAGAAACGCTGAAAAACGGCGGGGTTGCTGTTGAGGGTATTTTCTCATACCATTGTATTGTGCATCAACAAGCCTTGTTTGCTAAGTTCAAATGTCTGAATGAAGTGATGGCAAATGTAATCGAAGTGGTTAATTATATCAGGGCCCGTGCAAGAAACCACTTACATTTTAAACTGCTGTGGGAGGAGTTTGACACTCAATATGGAGATTTGGTGTTACACACCGAGATCAGATGGCTGTCTAAAGGACGTATGCTTGCACATTTCATGGACCTGCTTGAACCCCTGAAATCCTTCATTGTCGGCAAAGGGGAGACTTCCCGATTTTCCTTTTGGATGATAAAGAGTGGGTGCTGTCTGTTGCGTTCCTGTGTGACATTACGCAGCACTTGAACGAACTTAATCTCAAGATGCAGGGATGAAACAAGACCGTGTATGAGCTCTACACGGCTGTCAGACTATTTTCTGACAAACTGGATGTACTCAAACAAAGTGTCCGTGGTTCTGATTACCGTTTCTTCCCCACCATGCAGAAAGTGATGGCGATGCATGCAGACGCTCTCCTGCCCTGTCAATCACAATTCTGTGACGTGTTAACTGAGCTCAAGCAAAACTACACATCAAGATTCCACGACTTCAAGGACCATAGCAATATTTTTCTACTTGTGAAAAACCCATTCCTGATTGAGGTCAATGAAATGAAGCAAATAAGCGACCAGTTCGGACTTGTGCAGCTTCAAATGGAGTTCGTGGAGTTAAAGAGCTCAGATGAACTTCAGCGTCAGTTTCGGATTACAGATGTCGTGGACTTTTGGAAACTGGTGGGGCATCTACCAAATATCTCCAGACTGGCAAGACGCATCATCTCAATGTTTCCGTCCACATACCGGTGTGAAACAGCATTCTCTGCGCTCTCAAAAATAAAATGTCGCAACCGAAACAGATTGAGTCTGCAGCACACAACAGAGGCCCTTCGGATCGCCGTTTCCAGTGTGTTGTTAAGGGTCTTAACCTCGATCTACAGAAGAGTTCTTGAGAATTGGCCCGTCTCTTTTTCCCCACCTTTTTACTATGAATTATGAAAAAGGTCACCTATTATGCAAATATTAGAAGATAATAGAGTTTCTTTAAATGGGCATACAGTATACTCTTGTTAAGTACCTTGTAATTAAGTACAGCACTCT
Source organism: Pseudochaenichthys georgianus (assembly GCF_902827115.2). Taxonomy (NCBI): domain Eukaryota; kingdom Metazoa; phylum Chordata; class Actinopteri; order Perciformes; family Channichthyidae; genus Pseudochaenichthys; species Pseudochaenichthys georgianus. Next base: position 727,654 of record NC_047507.1, on the reverse strand, counting down.
AGTAAATGTTCTTTGTTACTGTCCACCACTGGCCTTGATAATATGTTGGGTGTATCGGTTTAAATCTATGAAATTCATTTGATTTAGATTTTTAGTCAAAATGAAGATCGCTGCCTTCAATGTCCAGAGACTGGGATGGGATAAAGTCAACAAGAAGGACGTACGGGATATTATCATAAAGGTAACTCACCGTGCTAAAACACACAAGTGTGTTCGGTGTAATATTTCAGTTAATGTTTTTGTACATGGCGAGAAAATTAAAGGAAAGGAGCAGTTTTTTATGCATTGATAACATTTATACAATGTAAAAAGTGCTTTTAGTTCTATGCTTTCATTTCTTTGTGGTTGTGTTTTGCAGATTGTGTCTCAGTACAGCGTGGTGCTGCTGGTGGAGGTGACGGATGAGACAGGTGGTGATGCCATGGAACTGCTCCTCCAACACCTTAATGAATATGGGTGAGTTCTCCACACATAGAAGCACATTCATTTAAAGGGGCCCTATGCTGCAGGTTCAGGATCAAAATGTGTATTCAATGTCTTGTGACTCACACTGTCTGTGCTGCAGTATCTCTTTTCACTTTTGCCTAAAAACAAGTGTCGGTAATGAAATGTTATGGGGCATCTAAAATGAAACAAAAACATAAATTGATGACTGTGAGAGATAATCAGTTGTTTTGTTTTCTGACAGAGATAACAGAAGTAATCCGTACGACATGCTGTGCAGTGAATCTCTGGGACTGAAGGGTCACAAGGAAAAGTTTGTCTACTTCTACAGGTCAGAAACACAAGTACAGCCAAACCAGGACAATCCTATGTGTGGTTTAAAGACCTTTTAGGGCAACAGAGACAGACTTGAAATGGGAATTGATGACACACGGCAAATGGTCTTCGAACTGGATTCAGACCAAGCTTCAGTACACATCTACCAATTGAGCTATACGTTATGTCTCACAGGAATTAAAATATGTCTTAAATTGGTAACAGCCACATTCAATTGGATAATTATCATTGAAAAACTGTGTGGAATATCAAATACAAAAAAAGTTATCAATATTTTGAACCAGTAAGCTGTGACACATTACATTACTCTTCATTGAGATGATTGACTTCAATCTTTTAAGTTCTATAATCTATAAGACCCAGAACATCATAGGCTTTAGAATCATCACAGTGTGCTGCTTGCCCAAGGCTTGAGATATCTCACTAACTAATGAAAACAAACAAACATAACATGTGTGCTTATAAGCTTTATAATACAGAACATGTTTGTGGCTTTGTGTTTCAGAAAAAAAGAAGTGAAGATATTAGACTCCTACCAGTACGGAGACAATGATAAAGATGTGATCTCCAGACAGCCTTTCGTTGTCCTTCTCAAATGTCCAAACACAGGTATTTGTGCGTCGGTGTGTGTTTTAGTTTTTTTAGACTTTCATTGTGAGGATCAATTTGGGTTTTGTGTGTTGGGCTTTTATGGATTATGAGGACATTTTGGCATGTTCTTTATATTTGGTACACAGACCTTCAATGAATGCTAAATGTGACGGCCCCTAGGCCTTAGACTCAGGTCCCTGGTTAGCCACTCCCCAAATCAGGAGAGATTGCTGACACCTCATTTGGGTTGACTGCTCAGCTACAAGTATGGGTGCCTGAGCACTGACAAGCATCAGTATATAAAGAAAGAACAAACAAACCAAGGTCCAGTAGAGCCAAGCAACCCAAGAGGAGAGAAAGACTGACTGCTCACTACACACATAACTGATTAACTGACTTCATAGTTAATTTAGTTTCTTTAAATAAATGCACTTCAAATTGGATGAATCATGTGTGGTCTCCTTCCTTTGTTCGTCCTTGAGCCAGGGCGTGACATAAAGCACTTCTTTAGTTAAAATAGGGGTTAAAGGTTAGGCAAAAATGTTTTGTTTATGTAGGTCCTCACAGGTTTGTTTGTTTGTGTGTTTGTATATGTCTTGCACGGCTATCATTGTGAGGACCACTTGGAGTTTTAGGTCGCATTCAAACCAGACTTATTTTGTCCGGTGGAATCGAACCCTGGAGTGTTTACCCCCTTAGTGCGGTTTGTTTGTGTCGGTGTGAACACAGTCTGAGAGCTCTGAACTAAAAAAGGTGGTCTCGGACCGCTTGGTAGTGAACTCTGGAGCAGTTCATCTTTGGTGTGAACGCAGTCTGCACCAAAACACAGGAAGCGTAGTATTTACGAGTCACAAGAACGCGGATGTCTTCAAAATCTTTAGCGAAAGAGTGAAGCAGAATGAAGTGTTGAACAGTGTCGTGTAAAAGTAAAAATGCTCCGTCAATTATACATAAAGTCAGAGCCACCTGTCGTCGGTGAAACATCCTCCTGACTGCAGAACGTCTCTCAGTGTTATAATGTTTTTTTATCGCACGTTTTCTGATTGTATAATCAGAGTCTGATGATATGCTCTCCAGATTAACAGCAGCATGAAAATAATCTGCCGATGCTCCATGGCGGAGACTACGGATCACATCACTCCTGTTCTGAAGTCTTTACACTGGCTTCCTGTGTGTCAAAGAATATATTTCTAAATACTGCTGCTGGTTTATAAAGCACTGAATGGTTTAGGCCCAACATACATTTCTGACCTCCTGCTAAATGATGAACAATCCAGATCTCTCAGGTCTTCAGGGACTGGTCAGCTTTCTGTCCCCAGAGTCAGAACTAAACACGGAGAAGCAGCGTTCAGTTATTATGCTCCAAACATCTGGAACAAACTCCCAGAAACCTGCAGGTCCGCTGCAACTCTGACTACTTTTAAATCCAGCAAGAAGACTTTTCTTTTTGCCGCTGCTTTTAATTGAACTATTCATATCTTAGACTGCACTGTAACTTTTATTATCTTTTTTTAAATTAGCGTTTTTAGATATCATTTTATAATATGTTTCTTAATGCTCTGAATGTCTTTCATTTTTGTAAAGCACTTTGAATGGCCTTGTATTGAAAGATGCTATATAAATAAACTTGCCTTGCCTTACGGTAGAAATTGCCGGAATTTGCGATTTTACCCCCTTAATGTCTCACCAATTGCTGAACAGCATTTCCGAGCACATGACTTGTGTTTAAAGTTTATAGTCCGTTTGAGTTTTTTCCGTGTGAACGCAAGTCGAACCTTCTGAAAAATGAAATAATGCAACAAACTGTCGCCCTGTGCGCACCAGACGACAGTTTGTTGCATTATTTCACTAATGCACATTCTCAAAATATTTAAGTGACTGTTATTTTGTATTTATTGATTGTTGTGTTTTTATTTAGGTCTTAATGTGTGCACATGTAAACATGTGTCATTGATTGTGTATGTATAGGATATACATATTTGCACACATATTTTGATATACAATTGTTTTGGTATTCGGGATTGTGGAAAACGGTATTTCGATCTCTCTGTCTATTCACACACACTGGTAGATTGACAATAAAGTTTACTTTGACTATTAGGTGTGAATGCAACCTAAGTTGTCAGGACCTTTCTATATTGTGAGGTCCTAACTTTAGGAAAGACATAAATGGACTGTTTAAACATAAATACTTTTTTTAAATTAGACTTAGGTTGCAATAACGGCCAGGGAATTATTTGTGTGTGTGTTTGCCTCCAGTTATGCTGACTCTGGTGTTGATCCCGGTCCACATCACACCAAGTAACGCAGAGGCAGAGCTGAAAGCTCTTCATGACGTGAGGGAAAGATACACGAATGATGTAAGTGTTTAAAAAAGTATTGATGGGTTTGAGAGAAAAACAATGTGGTAAAACCATTTTTTGTTTATCAAGATATTAAGTGATGGGTTTTTGAGGGATTAAATATGTTTGTTTAATTTTGTTTCTCATGTAAGGAAACTTGTTTAAGCTTTGAATACCTACAATATGAATAAAGTAAAAACAAATTAACATACTGTGTTTTTCCATTCTGAATTTGGTTGTGTTCTTTCTTCTGCAGAACATTATGATTTTGGGAGACTTTAATGCCGATGGAAAGTATCTCTCCAAGAGGAAGAAGAAAACGCTCCCTATCTTCTTGGCTCCTTATCATTCGCTGATAGGCGATAAAGTTGACACCACAACTAGTAACATAACACAAAACGCCTACGACAGGTAATACACATCTCATTGTTACAGTTTAATCCAAGCATTTATTGTGTTTCTTAAAAAAAAAAAAAATGAATTGTGCTGCATTTCCAAACAACAGGATCGTGGTTTACGGAGAGAGCATGCAGAAGGCCATTGTCCCCAACTCAGCCAAAGCCTACAACTTCAAGAGAGAGTTGAACTTGACACAAGAAAAAGTGAGACTCATGTTTGGGGTTGGGTATCGTTGGTACGATGAGATGTTACCCCCCACTTTCCCCTACTGTAACACTGAAACCTGCTGAAGTGACACAGCCCAACCCATTACCGGTTTAAATGCATATATGTACTTTTTTTCCGGCTTAGCAGTAGCAGCATCATAAACAATACATTTTATTGAGGATCATTCACAGCTACACTACCAAAGCCCATCAGCTGGTCGGAAAGAATACTAAAGCACATGAGGATAGTTTTATAAAAACTGCCAGAATTGTGGACAAAGATTAGCTAACGTTAGGTTAGCTATCAACCTAACAAGCTGGCCAACGAACATTAGCTATCTATCAAACTAGCTAGCTAGCAAAAGTTCGCTATCTACTTTACAAACTCTGAAACATTTGCTACAGTATCTATCTCACTTAGCTATCTAGTTTATGTTAGCTATATATATCTAACAAGATAGCTAGCTAATGTTAGCTATCTAGCTACCTATTGACAAATTGGTGGCTCACATAATTTAAGAATATTATTTAATATCCTATGGTTAAACTTGCAGTGTGAACTTGTGTCTACAGTTCTGGCATTGAGTCATTTAAAAAACAATGTTGACTTTTATCAAGCTGACCGAATAGCCAGCAGCTGCTCACAGCTGGAAACATATTTTAAATTCCCAAATATGCGTTTTTTGGATAAACAAATCACATAACGGTTATCTAAATGGTTATTTTCTTACCCGAAAAAGTGTTACAACTTAATAACAGCCATTCAAAAGCTTTAAACACTGTTTCTTTGTTAAACAAATGTTGATGAAGCTGGCAACCCTTTTCCAAGTAATAGCGCACATGCTCTAACCGGAAGAACAAACACAAAATAAAGCAATGTGGAAACACCCCAGAGCAGGCAAAGCATGAGGTGAATTATTGACACTATTAAATGTTATTTTCTGTTCCAGGTTCTGAGTGTCAGTGATCACTACCCTGTGGAGGTGGAGCTGGAGGAGGAGTGGAGCTGGAGCTGGAGCAGATGGTTCAGTGAAAAAGGAATACTTTTTTAAACATGACAACAAATAACTTTAGGCTATCCATGGTCCCGATAGAGAGAGAGAGGGGGGGGGGGGGGAGTGCAAGGCGGAGCGGCCAAAGGATGTATGGGCTTTGGGGATCTTTAGCAGGATGCTTGTAGCTGACCGGGTGTTGTGCGTTGGGGGTGTGCGGAGTTGCAGTAATTGTGTGAGGTAGAAGGGAGTGAGGCCTAGGAGTGTTTTGTAAACAAACATCAGCCAGTGGATGTTGCGTCTGGTTTCAAGAGAGGGCCAGTTAGCCAGAGAGTACAGGTCACAGTGGTGTGTCCTGTAGGGGGCATTGGTGGCGAAGCGGATGGCGAAGTGATACAGAACGTCTAAATGATCGAGAGCTCCTTTACACGCCGAGCGGTAGATGGTATCACCGTAGTCGAACAGAGGAAGGACAGTTATCTGGACCAGAGAGAGTTTAGCAGATGAAATGAATGTATCCCTATACAGAAAGCTGAGTCGAGCTTTAACCTTGGTCTGAATTTTGGAGAGATGTTCTGAGAATGACAGATTACTGTCAATCCAAAATCCAAGGTATTTATAAGATTGAACTATTTCGAGGTCCCGGCCATCGGCGGTCACAATAGTGCCAGTTTGGGAGGCACCACTGCGGCCAAACCACATGATCTTGGTTTTAGTGGTGTTCAGGACCAGGCCAAGGGCAGAGAGATGTGACTGGATTCTCTGAAAACTATCCTGAAGAGTTTTCAGGACAGTATCCGGGGAAGGGCCAGCAGTGTACAGAATCGTGTCATCAGCATATAGGTGGATAGAGGAGTTGCCCACTGATTTCTCCATGTCATTTATATATATTGAGAATAGGATGGGTGCTAGAATAGAGCCTTGTGGTACTTGATGGATATGGGCTGTGTCATCAGATTTTCAGATTTTACACACTGGGTGCGCATGGACAGGTAGTTTTCAAACCAGGCTATCGATTGGTTAGTGACACCAATGCATCTAAGCTTTCCCAGAAGCAGTTGGTGATCTACAGTGTCGAAGGCTTTGGCAAGATCGATGAAAATGGCAGCACAGTATTGTCTGGAGTCAAGGGCATTGATGATATCATTTAGGACTTTGAGAGTTGCCGTCTCACACCCATGACCTGCACGGAACCCAGACTGCATGTCAGATAGTATGTTGTAAGTCTTCAGAAACCATGTTAGCTGTTTGCAATCTAACTTTTCTAACACTTTCGCTATACAGGGTAGAATGGATATTGGACGATAGCAGTTGGGGTCAGCATAGTTTCCCCCTTTAAACAAAGGTTGCACTAAGGCTGCCTTCCAGGCAGAAGGTAGCACTGCTGTCTGTATGGACAGATTACAAAGGTGGGAGATAACTTCTGCAATAATCGGGGCTGCAACTTTAAAAAAGAAGGGGTCAAGCCCATCAAGACCTGCAGGTTTGTTGGGGTCAAGTTTGCTAAGGACCTCCAGCACATCGTTCTCACTAACTTCCTGTAGGCAGAAGCTAGAGGGGCTGGGTAGTGGAGTGTTGGTGGGGGCTTAGGAGGCGCTATAGAGCCAAATAGGTTCCCACATTTAACAAAGTGCTGGTTAAAGAGCTCTGCTTTGCGTTCATTACCGGTGACTACTGTGTCCTCAATAACGAGGGAGTTAGGGAGATGAGAGGATGGGGGTTTATTCTCCATCTCTTTCACTGTTTTCCAGAATGTCCTTGGATTGGATCCACAGAGGTTGAATTGATTATGGAAGTAATCAACCTTGGCTTTGCGGATAGCCTGTATAGATTTATTTCTAATTTTCCTGAATGATATCTTTTGTTTCCCATGCTTGCTCTTCAAACAGCCGGGGACAGATACGATCTGTTCAGAAACTAGACAAAAGTTAAACAAGTACAAACCACAGACTGTCTGTGTCATGGAAAATACAGTCTCTGGTTTATTTATGTCTGTATAGGCCGTTGTTGTGAGTGTGGACGGTCGGAGCATATATAACGTTAGCTTAGCCAAGCTCCATTCAGAAAACAAGCATTCTAAAAGGTTTTTCGCCTGCCGTCCGTCTGCAGACTTGTCAAAGCATTAATTCATGGTTTTTACTAACCGGTATCAGTATGTTGTTACGTCGGCATCATTTAGAAACGTGTATTACAATTTAATCACGGTAAAATATGTTCATTTTGTTGTAGTTGTAGCTCCCGAGCCAGCGCGTCTTGTTTGAATGATGCGAGTAAACACAGCTGGCAGCCGCGGTGAAACTCGAGCGACTAGAGCGATGCGATAGGAGCGTTTAGAGCGAAGCGAATATTCGCATCGCGTCCAGTCTGAACACAGCATTAAAGCGAGCTGCACTGGAAACGCGCCATTACATCACGAGAAGTCCTAATTTAAGGGGTAATTTCTCCCAAAAAAAAAATGTTTTACTCACTATATCAACAGCCCCACCAAAAATATTTTCCACCAGCCGCCACTGCCCACATCGCTCAACACGGCTCAATAGGCACACTGTAATCAGAAGAAGGCAGACTAAAACAGCAATGTAGAGACGAATAAGACGACTAAACATGATCTTAAAATATATTTTAACATATATTTCATACACATTTCTGGAATGATTATTTTAATAAATTTTTGCTGACAGTAGGTGGGACCCTAATGACGAGTTGCCACTGGTTAAGTGTATGAACAGAATAGAGCTTGTATTGCTTCTTGATGTTTTTTATGCAACTTCAAGTTCGGCAACAAAACAGTTTTCAGTAATGTAGGACGCATTTTGTTAACCTTTTAAACCCCATCCCTGTTTTTCAGGTCTCAGGCTCAAAAAGGACTTTTCCAGAACAAATGACCAGATCTTCCCTTCTAAAAGGGTTCAATTAATAATCTTTGTTCTCAAAGTAATGATAAACCTGTGAGTTGGATGTAGAAAAGTCAGAATCAAAATAGATGTTTTTTATTTTAAAGAAAATTCAGATTGAACATGGTAAAAAACTGTAAATTATAGTGTCCGTCCAAAAAATATGTTTTACTTATAGTGAAAACTACCCTTGAATGATGGATGGTAGACTAAAAGCTTTAGGAATCCAAAGTACAACATATAATAAGTACCCTGTATCAATATTGATGCAAAAAAAGTGACATTTGACCTTTTTAGAGAGGTTTAGCAACAAAAAATTCCACCTCTGAGGTGATTTGGGTGCATGGAAATGGGCGTTTTTACCTTTTCTCTGGAACCCATTGGTCGATTTTGATGATTGACATCTCTTTTTAAACGTTAGCGCCAATAGCATTGAAGGGAAATTTCCACATACACACCAAGGTTACCATTGTGAAGTGGGGGCTATGCGCACGCAGTTTCCCCAAATCGAAACCTGTCTCACGCTCTGAAATCTGAAAACTTTTATGTAGGTTTATTGCTGATGGATTATCAGAAATCATTTCAAAGTGACACATTGGATTAACCTATGGATTAACTTCAGCAGCGTTTTTATCGTTTTAATGCCATTGAAGACCACTTTTAATAAGAAAATTACAAAGGTAAGACATATTGCCGTTTTGGCTACCTAGCACCACGTGTTGTGATGTCTGTTTTTGTCGAGTTCTTATCATGGAGTGATGATATAGATACCTATCGATTCTGTGTATTCTCACGATGCTAATCGATATGTTCGAAGTGCAGTTACGATAAGTAATAATACCGTGTTTTCTGTGCAAACGGCGTTAGTTAGCTGAGTTTCTTCCCGTTACATGGATATGAAACATTCATAGTTTATTAAATATTAAGAAGCCCTGAGACGCTGTTTCCTGCAGATGATGCGTTTTAGGTGTTATGGAAATCTAGGGCCCAAACACAGCTGGAGAGTACAAGTCAAATGAACAATACAAATAAATGGTGAATCAAGCAAAGCTGTCTTTTGGTTATTTATTTGAAGCTTCAAATACACGATACAATAATATAAATATGTCACAAGTCGCACAGAGTATAAAATAGTCTGCGCGAGAGTGCGCAGAACAATGGAAAAGCAAAGGTTATATAGAAAAGGAGTGGGAAAGAGAACAATCTGGGTTCACACAGTCAGATTGTTGATGAGACACCCAGTGGCCTTGAGTAGATAGCATAACGGTTCTCAGAGCAGGGAAGTTCGTGATGTGTCTGACTGTGTATGAGTCTCCCAGTCTGCTGAAACAGCTGTGGCCTTGCAGAGACTGGGAAACTCATAAGAGAATATAATAGAATAATAATGGTAAAAGCACAACAAGAGGAAATAAGAAGCATTTGGTTTAAACATATGAAAGACATAATAAGGATAATAATAAGGATGATAATAATAAAAATTCCCACTACATTCCCCCCTTTTGATCATACTTGATCAATAGAAAAAAACAAATGATAGGATAGACTGATATAACACATCAATGAATACACTCCATCGCTGGTTTAAGTAAACACATCACAAATATATCATAGAAAACTGGCTGTTTTTGTGGAGGACAGACTCCAATATAATGTAAGCATAAGAGAATAAGAGAAGAGGGTACGCATGATTATATTGTAGTGTCGGAACCAGACTCTTCTGATTCTAGCTGGTCTATCTCACTGTGGCGCAAAGGATTGTCTTGTAATGGAATAGTAGTATACTGAACGAAAGCTGAGGACACCATGCTGGAAACGCACTTCTTCAGTATTGGGATAATCAAACAGGTACAACTGATTAATAGGCCAAAAATGATCGCCAGGGGTGTAACTATACTAGCCAGCCATGCTTTCCACCCGCCTGATGTAAGCCAGGCCCACCAGTCCCAGCCCCCTGCGTTGGATATGTCATCAGCTTTCATGTCAGCTAACAGGTTGTTAAGATGCAGCACGGTGTCAGTGATGTTCTTGGTGGCGTCGGGAATGTAAGTGCAACAGGAGTCACCGATCACATGACACAGGCCACCCTTTGAGGCGAACAAAAGGTCAAGAGCGAATTGATGCTGCATGAGCATGTTCCTAGAGGCTATTATGAATGGGGTCAATGCCTGGAAGCCTTGAGTCGTCTCATAAGTCAGATTCTCTAGCCGGACGTGTAAGGTATCTATTTTATGGGCATTGTTTACTGTACCCCACCATGGGAACAGGCCACCCATGAATTTAGCTCCAGCGGACGTCATATCTCTTTTTACCTTGTGGTGGTCGGGGTGTTGGAACTCTGGGTAATGATGTGTCGTGTGCATTAAGGACGTGAGTACAGTGACTGCTGGATTCAAATCCACTAGAGTGCATGTCCCTATCCAAAGGGGAGCCAGAACTTGATAGAGCTTGTTGCCGCACAACCAAACGTAATCTTCTGGCGCGCTAAACCCAGAATCACTGGGCCACGCCAGTTGGAGGGAAATATGTTTAACATCAGGGAATGCTACGTTAGAAAGGATTCTCTCAGGGGCACCAGATATGTGACAATACGAGATTTTGTGAGCACCGTCACCGCATGTGTTCCGTAGGATGCGAGTACAACCAGTAGTAGTGCCTAGGAAAAAATAATGTGGTGTAAGAGACGTTTTGTGGTAAACTCTCTGGATGCAGAGGCTGTGTTTCATCCCTCTCAAATGACTAGGGTGCACATGGCTGACGGGTTGGTACTTTGCGTATGTGGTGTCAAGCGTGGATGCACGCAAAGAGGAGTCAGACCGATTACTGCATGGTGGGGGAAGCTGCCTAGCATAACGCCACCCGGTTACGCTGTCTTCATCCTTGATGGGCTTTGTCAGAGCCATAAACGCGCAGAGGTGTTCAACCTGGGTCAGAGAGCGCGGACGAACTGGCACGGACACTGATGAGTCCTGGGGGAAAAGGGTGCATGCATAACATGACCCATTTTGTCCTGCGGCCTGCAAGAATGATCTCAGAGTGTGCCACCAGACGTTACCGGTGATCCCACTACTGGTCTGACCCACATCAATGTTGCTATGGTCGCCTATGTATAGATTAAATGTAGATGTACCTATGGATGTCAACAGTGGCGTCAAAGGTTGCTTACGCTTTTCCAGGTCTGAGTTTTGGGCGCGATGTCGATGTAAAATGTGCCACACGGGTCGGCGCCGGATACATACAGACAGACAACAAAATAAAATAAATGTGGTTCGCCCTGCTTTCCCCATGTACCTCTTAGATACCTCGATTTTGGCTGACATGCTGTGTGCTGAAATGGATACATAAAATATAGGACTAGTCCTAACACAACTATCATGGCAAGTATGCAGAGGAACCATTCTATGATTGTCCAGGCTCTCCAGTAGCATTCACATTGCTCACGGTTGCGTTGTCGTCTCTCCAGGCGAGCCCTCATCACGAGGGGGAAATGTTCCATGGAGTGTGTGTGTGTATTCTCTCGGTCGATTTCGTGACCCGGACCGTCAGACTTCGCACACTGATAACACAAACGAGGAACCAGAGAGCATATGGAACCGCTCAGCTGGCACTCGCTCGTGACACCTTGTGTGTAGTGTGTTTTGGTGTATGTAGTGCAAGTGTGGTGCTGGTGGTGACTAGGACACGTCACTTGCTGTCATCTGTTGGTGACTCGGACACGTCACTTGTTGTCATCTGTTGGTGACTTGGACACGTCACTTGTTGTCATCTGTTGGTGACTTGGACATGTCACTTGTTGTTATCTGTTGGTGACTTGGACATGTCACTTGTTGTCATCTGTTGGTGACTTGGACATGTCACTTGTTGTCATCTGTTTCTATCGTTTCTCCTTTCCTGTGACCACGACCTTGCAGTGGCTGGCGTGGACCCATGTAGCTCTCTCGGCGACCTTGACCGCTGTCTGGGTGACGAGAAGCACCTGGTAGGGACCTTGCCAACGATTGGATTTCCAGCTCTTTCTCCGGAAATCCTTGACCAGCACGAAGTCGCCCGGTTGAAGGCGGTGAAGCGGACCAGTGGCAGTCGCTAAAGTGGATGATAGGTTAACACAATATGACAACATAGCATCCTCACACAAAGTTGTGGAGGGAAGAGGACATCCTGGAGCCTTGAGTCTGTGGAGGAGCCCCAAAAAGGATTTCAAATGGGCTGAGTTGACTCCGTGTTCTTTTCCGCATCCTCATGTACATCAGCACAATGGGCAGAGCTTGTGTCCATGACAGACCTGTGTCTGCACAGCATTTTGCTAGTTTGTAATTTTGCATAATGCATAATGCATAATGCAGATTAGCATGCTTCACAGTGCTTTTGGGCTGTTACTGTGAACCCCCTTGTGAACCACTCCTGATTTATAGACTCTAACATCCCCCCTTTTGACACATGATCCCACCCATGTGTCAACTTAGCGAAATGAGGGAAAAAATGTCTGGGAAGACATGGATTGGAATTTGGGCCAACCCAAAAACAGCCCCAGCAGCCTTCCATTGAGCCTTCTCAACTGGCGTAGCTAGCTGCTGCATGGAAGTCAGTGATGACATTTTGTCAGTAAAGGAGGAGACAGGGATTTTAACAAATGAGTGTGCGTGAGGTGCGAGAGGAATCAGGCCTTTGCGGCTGAGTCAGCAGACGCATTTCCTAGGGAAACTGGGTCTGTACTGCTTGCGTGTGCGGCACATTTACAGACTGCAACCTCAGATGGGAGCAGAATGGCGTCTAGTAAGCCTGCAACCAGCACATGGTTAAGTACTGGTTTGCCATCAGATTTAAGAAATTGTCTACACTTCCAAATGGCCCCAAAATCGTGTACTACCCCGAAAGCATATCGTGAGTCAGTGTAAATAGTCACGGTTTTGCCTTCTGCAAACGTGCAGGCTTCAGTTAGTGCGATGAGCTCTGCTGCCTGTGCTGAGAGGTGGCATGGAAGCGGTCCAGAACGGAGAACAGCAGAATCTGAAACAACAGGAAAAAAAACAAAAAAAAAACAAACAAATAAATTAGTGCCCCCTTGGTCGCGAGAGGCAGACCCATCAACATACAAAATGAGGTCAGCGTTGGTCAGAGGAACGTCTTTTAAGTCCAAACAATAAAAACCTGTCTGTCTTTAAGTCCGGTCTAGGTGTGCACACAATGGAAATTACGTCAACTGTCTTCAGGCAATATTCAAACTAAATGAAGTCTCTCCTTTTGAAACATCATGTGTTGAAATAAACACCTGCAGTTCAAAAAAATAAAAAAAATAAAAAATGAATTGCCTAATATTTTTGTTGTGGAATCAATTAATTTCTTTCTTTAAAGGCAAAAACATGAAAAAGCTAAGAGAAAAACCCTATTGAATACAATATTATTTGGAGCAACTTAATTTATAAATAGTTGTCAACTTAAAAACATGTGTTCATGTTCAACATGTGGTAATTAAGTACATACAATTTAAGATTATATTTAAATAATACGGTAAAACAAGTTGGAACTTTGGAGTAATCAACTTAAAAACTTGTGTTTATGCTACCAATTATTAAGTGAGTGGTAATTGAAAACACCTCTGATTGTAGAGGAAAAGCCTTCTCCCCTAACCCAAATAACTTTGTTGCTTTAACAACATTTCAATAGAAGTTGTCTTAACTCAATAACCATCGATGCAACCTATTGCCTTGATTTTCTTTGTTAAGCCAAGGCATTTGTTGTTAGAGTGTACGTAGACTGGGCCTCCCATATAACCTGGCTGAGCCGATATAAAAACCAATCAGCAAATAACTTTTCAATACATTATTGATTACTATTTTTGAGGTACTTTTAGGTTGGAAGTGAACATAAGTCATAGGTACATGGTGTACTTTTCCTTCACTACATGTATGTAATACCTTTAGTTACTTCACAGATGTGGATGAATGATGTGAAATATAATCAAGTGTTGAATCAGACTTTAGTTCCACCTGGAGTAAATCCACAAGCTACTCTGCAGAATAAAAAGCCATTCAAAGTAGCTGCACCTTCACCAGCTTTGAGAACACTTTCATGATCAATCATTATAAAACATATCATATATATTATTCTGAAATGGACCAATCTGCACAACGACTACTTTTACTGTCTTTACTTTCACTATATTTTTATAATACTTTTCTACTTTTACTTGAAGAACATTTTGAATGCAGGACTTTTACTGTAACACTCTGGTATTTCTACTTTTACTCAAGTACAAGATCTGAGTACTTATTCCTTTACTCAAGTACAATATCTGAGTACTTCTAATTTCACTACAATATCTGAGTACTTATTCCACTTCTGGTAGTGTATTAGTCTGAATTGTAGCTACAAAATCACACAGAGCTGCATAAAAATAGAATAATATGTACACGTGTGTACAATGATTTGTAGGTAATTTTGACTACTCAAGACACCTCACTTATACATCTTCAAAGTATTGGCTTTCAGAATATTAAACTTGTTTCGGCAAATTCAGATGATAAATACAACTTTGAAGCTTGTAACGGCATAATTACAAGCAGAGAACGGACTAATGTAACGTCACAGCAAGCATAACAACAGCCGTGTGTTATGAACACATACGCAAGAATGACATCATCTGTTGCTTAGTGACTTTTTTAACATTTAGTCTTAACACAAACGTGTGAATGTGTAAGGTTTACCATTATATTCAAATGTGAACAAAAATTGACTGTCTTTGTGTACCGGAACACTGAAAAATGCATTTGAGACATCTATGGCAGTAAATATGTTGCAGAGGCTGGAACTTTTGGAGTAATCAGATAAGAATTCCGGACGAGCGTGCATGCACAGCTGCATTTACATCGTAAATCCTGGACAAATCTCCACTCGTCAGGAGGTTTGTCTCTGATCTTTTTGACAGGAAACACTGGAATCGTTACACGGAATAATGACCCCTTTTAAGCAGAGAGGTAAACACTGGCCATCAACAGCTTCACGTTTCAATGGGTACGGTACGTGAACGTGGACATTAACCCTAAGTCATATCTGTGAGCTGCCCAGAGTGAGTATGGCACATCTGAAAGCGCGGCAGGAAGCTCAGAGATATGAGAATTACCTTATCCTCAACCAACAGCAATGTGCGCAGAACGGCTACGTTCGTGCACATTTTCCTTTGATACACGTCACGTGACATAGAGTACATGACATATTCTGTGTGTGTAGGTGCCCAATCAGTGACTGACTCCCAATCTTTAACGATTGGACCCAAATCCCTCCATCTATCAGTGGGGCCCCTGGCTAGTGAAATGTGTGGACCGCCCCTGGGATTTGACACAGCTGGTTGTGTCTTGTGTGTGTGTGAGTCTTAACAGAGATAGCGCTACCCAGCGAATTCCAATACATTTTTAAATATGAGCTCATCATTCACACATTCTAACAGTAAAACTCTCATCATAGCATTTACACGGATCTTTCAACCCCGTTAGCAGTACAATGCAAAATGAGAAGTTTCCACACAGCAGGTGGAAAACCACATTGATCAGTCAAACGCAACAACTCCTGAAAATCAGGATATGTCAGCAGCCCATTGATACACATTCACCAGTTCTTTATCATCAAATGACACTTTTTGAACCATCGTAGGAGATGGCTGTCGGACTTTAAGACCCTCATTTGTGGAAAAATGAGGTCCAAGCCGAACCGGAGAACCAGATCTCTGCCCAGTAAATGTATTGGGCAGGCAGATGATAAAATAACTGTTTTTTACTGATGTGGGAAATGGATTACTGTCAACACCGTTATCTCCACTCTGAAGTGGTACAGAAACTTCTCCTTTTCATAAACCCAGCATATGAATAAATCTATCACTACATTTGCATGCATGTGATTTATATTGTGGAGGAAACACAAAACACTTTTTATCTTTCTTTTCAGTCTTATCCTCAGCCTGTATCTTTTTTATTGCCGCGGCCAATTGCCTTTCACGGCACTCTGCTTCATCCTCCCAGTATTTTAAACACTTTCTATGAGTGTCCAGTCTCTCTAAATCTTTTACTTTAATTGTACTCTTCTTCTTCATTCCATCTTCACACTCTTGTAATTTATCCCTTAGGTTTTTGATTTTTAATTTACTCAAAGAACCTCCCTTAGGAAATCCGAACATTTCCGTCCATATATTTAATTTAGCCAGACTTTCTTCACCATATTTTGCTCACATGACATCAACTATCGGACCCTCAGGAGGCTGTACATACCCCCTCCCCTGCTTTGCCCCCATAGCAAAGTCTTTTAAAGTGTCACCAAAACACTATTTTTCATCCGTCGATGCTAGATATGCCAAATATCTCTGTTTTCGAGCAGTCCCTCTCCTGATGTCATGGAGTTTTAATTACGTTTAACTTTAAACAATTTAGACTTTGCACATCTCACCGAGTATTGAAAGCCCTTTGAGTTCGTTGGATCTCGTGAAGTCAATCGGTTCCACCCCTCGCGCTGGTCCCCTCGTCCTGTACGTTTTATGTCGGGGTAGAGGAGGATCCAAGATCCCGGAGCAACCCACCAGCATCCAGAGGTTTCCCCGATCAAGCATACAGAGATCCTGCCGACAACGCCATTTGTTATGGAAATCTAGGGCCCAAACACAGCTGGAGAGTACAAGTCAAATGAACAATACAAATAAATGGTGAATCAAGCAAAGCTGTCTTTTGGTTATTTATTTGAAGCTTCAAATACACGATACAATAATATAAATATGTCACAAGTCGCACAGAGTATAAAATAGTCTGCGCGAGAGTGCGCAGAACAATGGAAAAGCAAAGGTTATATAGAAAAGGAGTGGGAAAGAGAACAATCTGGGTTCACACAGTCAGATTGTTGATGAGACACCCAGTGGCCTTGAGTAGATAGCATAACGGTTCTCAGAGCAGGGAAGTTCGTGATGTGTCTGACTGTGTATGAGTCTCCCAGTCTGCTGAAACAGCTGTGGCCTTGCAGAGACTGGGAAACTCATAAGAGAATATAATAGAATAATAATGGTAAAAGCACAACAAGAGGAAATAAGAAGCATTTGGTTTAAACATATGAAAGACATAATAAGGATAATAATAAGGATGATAATAATAAAAATTCCCACTACATTGGTTAAGTGAAAAATATTTTAACCTAAATTCATAGAATCTAAATGTTTGTCAAATGAGGTAGAAGGTGAATACTTCATTTCAGGATTTTTAATCAAAGTATTTTAACTATTTGGTGGGGAAAAAAAGTTGTGTGGCTTCGGTTAGTTCGGATTCAGCAAAAACAAACGAATAAAGTATCTGACAAGTCATCCGACAACTATCCTCAAGGTAAAGCACCTAAATGACTCTAAATATAGAATATATTTTTTTAATGGGCTAAAATACATTTAGCAGACTGTCACGTCTACAGCAATATGTTTCTGAGCCAAACTGACGAGGATAAGTTCCTCATATCACTTCAATACAACAAAACTATCCATTTAAACTATATTCACAGACGCATGGCATATTACAGTATATCACTGCTTTTTTACTAACAATGCTTTTTGTTATCTGCAATAAAAAAGAATCATGAAATTATATGTTGTGCTTTCTGTGTCATTATAAACTCCATGAATAATTGTATTAGGTTAATGTAGAGTCATGCAGTTTCTTTTTTGGAGTTTTTTAACAACTGTTAACAAGAAATGTGGTTAAATGAATACAAGTTTAAAAATGTTTATCCATATTGAACTCCTACGTGTTGTATATAAAGATTCTGCTGATATCACAATGTGTGTTTCGGTTCCCACATCATATTCTTTTTTATCACTTGTAAAGACATGGCATGGACAGGTGCGCTACTTTGTGAAAGAAAACATACAGAAGGTGATGAGTTGCACGAGCTAACCAAAGTCTTTACGGGTTTGTACAGAATCTCTGTCTGTCAGTATGATCCGATGAACAGTAAATGGTGTGGAAGTATATTACATTATCATTATTACTTTACTTTCTGTGCTGCTTTTAATCTAAATGATTCTCATGGGATCAATTACGTTTGAATTATTTTACCTTTCTAACATAACATATAGACATTGACATTATCTAGCAGAAATCTGTCAATACAAATATTATACAAGCAGTAAGAAAACCGTACATATTACTAAAGAGAATGATTCAGATTCAGGTTGATTTTATTAATCTGATGTTCAAGCAGTCGAACAAGGTCACTTCCAATGTTTTCATCCGAGCTGCAGGACTCCTCTGAAGGAGACACGAGGTTCGAGGGGGGGTCTGACACCGAATGCTCTCTGGAGTCCAGCATTTCTTTGAGTTCCTCTGACCCTTCATCTGAAAGTGGAGAGTACACTGAGGGAAGAACGGAGGTTGTTCTCCCATGAGCTGGGGAAAACCAGGGTGTCCTCACAGATTGTGAGAAGAAAGCCCCCCGTGGTGGTGGATGGTGGCCCGGACCCTCAGTGTCCTCTCCACTTTCAGATGAAGGGTCAGAGGAACTCAAAGAAATGCTGGACTTCAGAGAGCATTCAGTATCAGACCCCCCCTCGAACCTTGTGTCTTCTTCAGATGAGTCCCGCAGCTCGCTGGCAGATGAAGGCTACAAGTCTCCTCTGCACTGAAATGCTTCTTCATTTTAGTTCCTTCTCTTTGCTCCAGGTCTTTCTCCTTCTCTGCTCACTAAAGAAATAAACCCTTGGTCAAACTGCATGTTTATCTTTGGCAGCAAGGTGCATAAACACACTAACAGTTGTTTTTTGTTTTTGAGTAATCAAGCAGCTCTTCAAAAACACATCAAACACATCCCTCAAAATATGGCCTTTTTCCCCATGGAATGATCCGTGTATAATAATTGGGACAAACAGGTTTGAAAGTTTTGGCAGCTAAAATCTCGCCTGGGACATCAAATTGGCTTGAACCGTCCCTGCTCCCACCTCTTTTTACACGCCTTTTTACATACCTGCCACACCTGACATTATGACGTTAACAATGAGAAAAAGGAGGGGTGTAAACATTTTTTTCAAACTGTAGACACAGCCAAAGTATTTAGATCCATTACTTCAGTAAAGTACATATCCCACAATATGAAAATACTTCACTACAAGTCCTGCATTCACAGCCTCTTTCTGCTTTTTGCATGGGAGCCTGCCTGCAGACCTCCACTCTCAGGACAGTTCCGGTGCAGACCTCTACTCTCAGGACACCTCCACTGTCAGTACAGGAAGTGACGATTCTGACGCGTTTTTTTCCCGCCCACCGAAGGACTCGTTTGATGGAAGTTTTCAAATCACAATGGAGACTCATCACGGAGGTGATGAGTCCGACCACCGTGCACTTTGGGTCGGCCGTGGTCAAGCTCTTTTGTATTTTGTGCCTCCACTATGACATGTCTCCATGCTTTAATGTTCAAAAAGCTCTTTATTTTTCTCATACTGCCTGTGCTGCAGCACCTCTTTTCACCCTCTGTCTGAAACCAGAGCCCATCTGCTCTGACAATAAAATGTTAATTTTTGTGGTTAAAAACTAATGAAATCTTATGGGGCATCTAAATTGAAACAAAAACAGAAATGGATGATTGTGAGAGATAATCAGTTGTTTTGTTTTCTGACAGAGATAACAGAAGTAATCGGTACGACATTCGGTGCAGTGCATCTATGGGACCAAATCGTTACAAGGAGAAGTTTGTCTACTTCTACAGGTCAGAGACACAAGTACAGCCAAGCCAGGACAATCCTATGTGTGGTTTAAAGACCTTTTAGGACAACAGAGACAGACTTAAAATGGGGAGTGATGACACACGGCAAATGGTCTTCGAACTGGATTCAGACCAAGCCTCAGTACACATCTGCCAATTGAGCTATACGTTATGTCTCACAGGAATTAAAATATGTCTTAAATTGGTAACAGCCACATTCAATTGGATACTTATCATTGAAAAACTGTGTGGAATATCAAAGACCAAAAAAGTTATCAATATGTGACACATTACATTACTCTTCATTGAGACGCTTGACTTAAATATTTGTAGTCCTATAATTTATTTTATGGTTCTATGGTTTGGTAGCTAAGACCCAGAACATCATAGGCTTTACAAATCATCACAGTGTGCTGTTTGCCCAAGGCTTGAAATATCTCACTAACTAATGAAAATACATTAATAAACAAACAAAACATAACATGTGTGCTTATAAGCTTTATAATGCAGTACATGTTTGTGGCTTTGTGTTTCAGAAAGAAAGAAGTGCAGATATTAGACTCCTACCAGTACGGAGGAAATTATGTGCTGACCAGAAAGCCTTTCGTTCTCCTTCTAAATTGTCCAAAAACAGGTATTTGTTTTTGTGTGTTTGTGTTTTTTAGACGATCATTGTGAGGATCAATTTGGGTTTTGTGTGTTGGGCCTTTATGGATTATGAGGACATTTTGGCCTGTTCTTTATATTTGGTACGGCCTTCAATGGATGTTACAGCACTTCTTTAGTTAAAATAGGGGTTAAAGGATAGGCAAAAATGTTTTGTTTATGTAGGTCCTCAAAGGTGTGTGAATGTGTGTTTGCATATGTCTTGCACGGCTATCCTTGTGAGGACCACTTGGAGTTTTAGGTCGCATTCACACCAGCCTTATTGAATCGAACCCTGGTGCGTTTCACCGCTTGGTGCGGTTTGTTTGGGTCGGTGTAAACGCAGTCTGAGACCTCTGAAGTGAACTTAACAACCTAAAAGAGGTGGTCTCAGACCGCTTGGTAGTGAACTCTGGAGCGGTTCATCTCTGGTGTGAACGCAGTCTGCACCAACACATAGGAAGCATGGTATTTACGAGTCACAAGAACACGGATGTCTTCATAATCATATGCGGGCCGCTAGAGTCTGTTGATCTCCAGATTGACAGCAGCATGAAAATGACCTGGCGATGCTCCATGTAGGCTCCGGTAGAAATTGTCGCGATTTGCGTTTCACCTCCCAATGGTTGAACATGACTTGTGTTTAAAGTGTATAGTCCGTTTGAGTTTTGTCCGTGTGAACGCAAACCAAACCTTCTGAAAAAATAAATAATGTAACAAACTGTCGTCTGATGCGCACCAATCTTGCACATTCTCAAAATATTGAAGTGACTTTTATTTTGTATATATTGATTGTTGTGTTTTTATGTAGATCTTAATGTGTGCACATGTTCAAATGTGTCATTGATTGTGTATTGATAAACGGTATTTTGATCTCTGTCTGTACACACAAACTGGAAGATTGACAATAAAGTTTACTTTGACTATTAGGTGTGAATGTAACCTAAGTTGTCAGGACCTTTCTATATT
The DNA here is from genome assembly GCF_902827115.2 of Pseudochaenichthys georgianus. Classification (NCBI taxonomy): domain Eukaryota; kingdom Metazoa; phylum Chordata; class Actinopteri; order Perciformes; family Channichthyidae; genus Pseudochaenichthys; species Pseudochaenichthys georgianus. The sequence continues at coordinate 706,127 of NC_047507.1, read as the reverse complement.
GTGAGGTCCTAACTTTACGAAATACATAAATGGACTGTTTAAACATAAATACTTTTTTTTAAATTAGGTTGCATTAACGGCGTGTGTGTGTGTGTGTGTGTGTGTGTGTGTGTGTGTGTGTGTGTGTGTGTGTGTGTCTGTGTGTGTGTGTGTGTGTGTGTGTGTGTGTGTGTGTGTTTGCCTCCAGTTGTGCAGGATCTGGTGTTGATCCCGGTCCACACCAAACCAAGTAACGCAGAGGCGGAACTGAACGCTCTTCATGACGTGGTTGAGGTTGTGAGGGAAAAAAGGAAGAATGATGTAAGTGTTTAAAATATTATTGATGGGTTTGAGAGAAAAACAATGTGGTAAAACCTTTACATTTAATATTAACCATTTTTTGTTTATCATGATATTAAGTGATGGGTTTTTCAGGGATTAAATCGTTTTGTTTAGTTTTGTTTCTCATGTAAGGAAAACTTGTTTACGCTTAAAATAACTTCAGTTTGAAAAAAGTAAAAACAAATCAACATAATGTGATTTTCCATTCTGAGTTTGGTTGTGTTCTTTCTTCTGCAGAACATTATGATTTTGGGAGACTTTAATGCCGATGGACCGTATCTCTCCAAGAAGAAGAAGAAAACGCTCCGTATCTTCTCGGCTCCTTATCATTGGCTGATAGGCGATGATGTCGACACCACGACTACTAACAAAAAAAAAGCACCTACGACAGGTAATACACATCTCATTGTTACAGTTTAATCCAAGCATATTTTGTGTTTGTTAAAAAAAATGAATTGTGCTGCATTTCCAAACAACAGGATCGTGGTTTACGGAGAGAGCATGCTGGAGGCCATCGTCCCCAACTCAGCCAAAGCCTACAACTTCAAGAGAGAGTTGAACTTGACACAAGAAAAAGTGAGACTCATGTTTGGGGTTGGGTATCGTTGGTACGATGAGATGTTACCCCCCACTCTCCCCTACTGTAACACTGAAACCTGCGTGACACAGCCCGACCCATTACCGGTTTAAGGCAAGGCAAGTTTATTTATATAGCACCTTTCAACAGGCAATTCAAAGTGCTTTACAAAAAACGAAAGACATTAAGAAAATGGCATTTAAAATCAGTCATTAAAAATAAAAGATAATAAAATAAACATTAAAAGAAAAAATACATGGATAAAAGTTAAAGTGCCGTTTAAGATGTGAATAGTTCAATTAAAAGCAGCGGCAAAAAGAAAAGTCTTCAGCCTGGATTTAAAAGTAGTCAGAGTTGCAGCGGACCTGCAGTTTTCAGGGAGTTTGTTCCAGACATTTGGAGCATAATAACTGAACGCTGCTTTACCATGTTTAGTTCTGACTCTGGGGACAGAAAGCTGACCAGTCCCTGAAGACCTGAGAGATCTGGATGGTTCATAATTTAGCACAAGGTCAGAAATGTATTTTGGGCCTAAACCATTCAAAGCTTTATAAACCAGCAGCAGTATTTTGAAATCTATTCTTTGACACACAGGAAGCCAGTGTAAAGACTTCAGAACTGGAGTGATGTGATCCACTTTCTTAGTGTTCGTGAGGACTCGAGCAGCGGCGTTCTGAATCAGCTGCAGCTTTCTAATAGATTTTTTTATGAGACCTGTGAAGACACCATTGCAGTAGTCCAGTCGACTGAAGATAAAAGCATGGACAAGTTTTTCCAAATCCTGCTGTGACATTAGTCTTTTAATCCTAGATGTATTCTTTAGGTGATAGTAGGCTGATTTAGTAACTGTTTTAATGTGACTGTTGAAACTCAGGTCAGAGTCCATGACTACACCTAGATTTCTGGCTTTATCTGTTGTTTTGAACATTGCCGACTGAAGCTCAGCGCTAACTTTTATACGTTCTGACTTGGCTCCAAAAACCATTACCTCAGTTTTATCTTTGTTTAATTGGAGAAAGTTCTGAAACATCCAGATATTGATTTGTTCAATGCACTTACTCAGTGTTTGAATTGGAGCATAGTCTCCTGGTGAAATTGTTACGTAAATGTGTGTGTCATCCGCATAGCTATGGTAACTTATTTAGTTGTTTTTCATTATCTGAGCCAGTGGTAGCATGTAGATGTTTAAGAGAAGAGGCCCCAAGATGGAGCCTTGAGGTACCCCACATGTCATATTTGTCAACTCAGATGTGTATTTACCTATAGAAACAAAGTTGTTTCTGTCCTTTAAGTAGGATTCAAACCAATTTAGAACTGTTTTTGAAAGTCCCACCCAGTTTTCTAGTCGGTCGAGTAATATGTTGTGGTCAACAGTGTCAAACGCAGCACTGAGATCTAATAATACTAACACTGAAGTTCTGCCACTGTCTGTGTTTAAGTGGATGTCATTGAAGACCTTTACAAGAGCAGTCTCAGTGCTGTGGTTTGGACGAAAGCCTGACTGGAACACATCGAAACAACTATTTAAATGCAAGAAATTACTCAACTGTTGAAAAACAACTTTTTCAATAATTTTACCTAGAAATGGCGGGTTTGATATGGGCCTGTAATTATTCATTACTGAAGCATCTAGATTATTCTTTTTTGAGAGCGGTTTAATGACTGCAGTTTTCAGGGCCTGTGGAAAAATACCTTAGTAAAGAGATTTGTTTACTATATGAAGTAGATCTGAGGCCATGCAACAAAAAACATCTTTGAAAAATCCTGTTGGAATAATATCAAGGCAGCAGGAGGAGGATTTCAGAAGTTGAATAATGTCCTCTAGGTTTTTATCATTAATCTGATGGAATTGTGTGATGGTGTTTGAATTGATATTAGGTGGACATAAGGACAACACATTTGCTGTACCTGATGCAGAGGCACTGACTGCTTGTCTGATTTTCTGAATTTTGTCAGTGAAAAAGGAGGCAAAATCATTGCACGCCCTGGTGGATAGAAATTCAGAGGCTACTGACACTGGGGGGTTAGTTAGTCTGTCGACGGTAGCAAACAAGGCACGTGCATTGTTTTTGTTTTTGGTAATGATGTCAGAGAAGAACGACAGTCGTGCGTTTTTCAATTCCAAATTATAAAGGCCAAGTCTCTCTTTATAGATTTCAAAGTGAACCTGGAGATTTGTTTTTCGCCACCTACGTTCAGCTTTTCGACACTCTCTTTTTTCTGCTCTCACGGTCATGGCCTTTCTCCATGGAGATATTTTCTTCCCAGTCACTTCCTTTACCTTAGTTGGAGCAATGGCATCTATAAAAATTTTAATTTTTGAATTAAAATGATCTACTATCTCATTTACTGAGATGTTAGCAGGGGCAAGTGTGGAAGAAAAATTCTGAGTAAACATTTCCCTGGTATTTTCAGTTAAATATCGCTTTGTGGTTACCTCTTTTTGAACATTTTTGTGAACAGAAATAAAGCTCTCAAAGAAGAAAACACAGGAATGGTCAGAGAGTGCAACATCAGTCACCACAACCTTAGAGATTCAGACCCTTTGAGATAATTAAGTCCTGAGTGTGCCCCTTATTGTGCGTGGGCTCCGTCACATGCTGAGTCAGTCCATAGTTATCAAGAACACAAAACAGTTATTTTGCCCCTCTGTCCTGGGGGTTGTCAACATGGATTGTTAAAATCACCAACAATGACTGGACGATCAAAGTCAATACACACTATAGACAGCAGTTCAGTAAAGTCATCAAAAAAGCTTGCACAGTATTTGGGTGGTCTATAGATATTTAGTAACAGAGCTCGAGAGGAGCACATATATTTTCAATCCAATCCAATCCAACTTTATTTATATAGCACTTTAAAAACCTTCAGACCAAAGTGCTGTACACAACATAATATAAATACATTTAAAATACAAGATACAAACACAAAACAAACCAGAATAAACGTAATAATTAAAAAATAAATAACAGGCATATAATAAAAACAATAGACCACTGAAAGCAAATAAAAGCAACACTCTACTTGTTTCTGAATGCCAAGGAGAAGAGGTGGGTTTTCAGACGGGATTTAAAAACAGTCAGTGTGGGACCCTGTCTGATGAGCAAGGGCAGGTCGTTCCACAGTTTAGGGGCGGCAGCAGAGAAAGCACGGTCCCCTCTGCGCTTAGACTTTGTTTTTGGCACCCTCAGGAGCAACTGATCAGCTGACCTGAGAGTGCGAGTGGGCGTGTAGCTGTGTAACAGCTCAGAGAGGTACGGCGGGGCCAGGCCATTCAGGGCTTTAAAAGTAAATAAAAGAGTTTTAAAATGAATCCTCAAATGAACGGGCAGCCAGTGGAGTGAAGATAAAATGGGGGAAATGTGCTCGTGTTTGCGTGTGCCAGTTAGTAGCCGTGCTGCTGCATTTTGCACCATCTGGAGGCGAGCAAGGGAGGATGCACTTATCCCCATATATAGTGCATTACAATAATCCAAGCGGGAGGTGACGAAGGCATGGATTACAGTTTCAAAGAGGTCACTATTTAAAAAAGGCTTTATTTTGGCTAGCTGCCTGAGGTGGAAGAAGCTGTTTTTAACAACTGCCTTGATCTGGCTGTCAAGCTTGAGTTCAGGGTCCATCTTTATCCCAAGATTTGTGATGGTAGGCCTGGTGGAGTGGCCCAGGGATCCTAGGTCTATAGGAGTGGTCCGAGGGGCACCAAAAACCATCACTTCGGTTTTGTCATCATTTAATTTTAAAAAGTTGCATGACATCCAGGACTTAATGTCTTCAAGGCAGTTTAACAGCGGTTTAATTGAATATGAGTCATTCTTTTTAAGTGGCACATATATTTGGCAATCGTCTGCATAACAATGGAAAGCGATACCGTGCTTCCTAAGAATGGACCCAAGAGGGAGCAAATACAGGGAGAACAACAGGGGGCCTAACACTGAGCCCTGTGGAACCCCACAAAGGAGAGGAGCAGACGAGGACTCAGAGTCCCCAAGGCTGACGCAGAAAGTCCTACCAGTCAGATACGACCTAAACCATTCGAGGGCTTTGCCCCTAATGCCCACCCACTGCTCCAAACGAGCTATCAGGATCTCATGGTCCACTGTATCAAAAGCGGCCGTTAGATCAAGGAGTAAAAGGATAATGCATTCACCCGAGTCTGTTGCTAAGAGGATATCATTAAAAACTCTTAAAAGAGCTGATTCCGTGCTGTGCAAGGTTTTAAAACCAGATTGGAAGACCTCGAGTACCTTGTGCTCTTCCAGAAAAGCGAGAAGTTGACTGTATACAATCTTCTCTAGGATTTTTGACATAAAAGGTAACTTGGAAATGGGCCTAAAGTTTGCAAGAACTGTGGGATCCAGACTAGGTTTCTTAATAAGTGGTTGAACAACGGCATGTTTCCAATTTTCCGGAACAACCCCTGTGAGCAGACTGCTGTTAAAAACGTCAAGAACAAAAGGTCCTATAGTGGGGAATACCTCTTTAAAAAATCGAGGAGGGACAGGGTCGATTGGAGAACCAGAGGGTTTTATTTTGGAGACAATCTCCTGCACAGAGGACAGAGTCATATGCTCAAAACGGTCAAAAACAGCAAAGCCGGGGGCAGAGACAGAGGTGTCTTTTGATGGAGCAGTGATTTGAGTCCTAGTTGAAGTGACTTTATTAATAAAAAATTGAAGAAAATGTTCACAGACTGCAGGGGAGGTCTCCACACAGGTAGTCTGAGGGGCATTAAGAGCTGAATCTATTGTCTGAAATAGTACACGAGGTTTGTGACAGTTTACAAGAATGATGTCAGAGAAATGTTTTATTTTTGCCTCTTTTACAGTTTTCTGGTAGAGACGCCAACACTGCCTCAACATTTGAAAAGACACTTGTAGTTTGTCCTTATTCCATTTTCTTTCAGCTCTACGGCATTCACGTCGGGCAGCACGAGTCGTGGCATTGAGCCAAGGCTCGGATTTAGTTTTGGGTCGCCTTGTTTTTAATGGAGCCACAGTGTCCATAGCAGCTTTACATGTGGAGTGAAACCATAAACTAAGCTCCTCCGTAGTGTTAGACATAGGCTCATGGATAACACCGTTTTCATGATTAAACACGGCCGAAAACTGACCAGCAGTGGAAGTGTTAATTATACGAGATAGCCGGGCAGCAGCGAGCGGTTTGACAGTAGTACAGGCAAGTGTAACATCAAATAAAACAGGCATATGATCTGAGAAAACAGCGTCACATATCTCCAAGTTAAGAACAGGCAAACCATATGATAAAACAATATCAAGTGTGTGTCCGCGTTCTTGCGTGGGGCCAGACACATACTGAGCAAGACTAAAAGAATCAACAAGGTTTAAAAAATCCTTTGCCATAGGTTTCTCAGGACAACACACATGAATATTAAAATCCCCAACAATAAGGACACGATCATATTGCGGCATCATTTCAGCCAGAAAGTCAGAGAAATCATTTATGAAGTCCTTATTGTATTTGGGAGGTCTATAGACCACCGCACACAGCACTGTGTGAGAGCGGCCAAGCTCGAACACGCTCAGTTCAAAGCTACAAGGAGAGAATGACAGCGATAGTTGCTGACATTTAAAATCACTCCTAAAGACTGTAGCTACTCCTCCGCCTCGGCCCGAAGTCCGTGGAGAGTTAAAATAGCAGCAATCTGGAGGTAAAAGTTCGGTAAAGGCGCTGGACTCACCAGTACCGAGCCATGTCTCAGTGACGAAGAGGAAATCCAGTCCTTTTGAAGTGAAGAACTCCTTAATGACAAAAGTCTTGTTTGTCAATGATCTGGCATTTATGAGGCCAAACCTGGCAGGAACCAGTGGGTCCGCGGCGTTTGAGGTCCAGGGAGCCCGACAAAGAGACGGCAGGTTATTCAGATTCACCCCGCGCCTGTGGAGACGAGGGGAGCAGGGCCCGCGGCCAGGATGGAAAGCTTCATCCGGGCCGATGACAGGTACCAACCAGGCATCGACAGGGTCCAGATAGCAACAATGAAGAGACAGGCGAGGCACGGCGTGGTATTCAGTCCTTGAGATAGGACAAGCTGAAAATGCCTTCATCCTCAACAGTAGACCACTGCGTTTTCCGCGGTGGCGTTTACGGCGGGTAGTTGGAGCCGGGGTGCGGCACAGGTAAGCTGGTACTCCCAATAAGAACGGGTGGAGCGTTTTATGTCCACGATCCGAATTCACAGGATTTAATGCCGAAAAACGAAGATCCAGAAGTGTTTAGCAATCGTATACTAATAGAGAGTTGACATTTAGAGCAAAAAGTGACAAAAACAGCACAAACACACACAACACTCGCAGATACGGACGGCAGGCCACACACACTGGCGCCATCTTGGATCTTATCTTAGATATTTAGCTAGCTAGCTAGCGAAAGTTAGCTATCTACTTTACAAACTAGGAAACATTTGCTCTCTATCTCACTTAGCTAGATAGTTTATGTTAGCTATATATCTAACAAGATAGCTAGCTAATGTTAGATATCTAGACTATTGACAAATTGGTGGCTCGCATAACTTAGGACTATTATTTAATATCCTACGGTTAGACTTGCAGTGCAAACTTGTGTCTATAGTTCTGGCATTGAGAGTAATTTTAAAAACACTGTTGACTTTTATTAAGCTGACCAACCTCTGTCAAATAGCCAGCAGCTGTTCACAGCTGGAAACATCTTTTAAATGCCCAAATATGCATTTTTTGGATAAACAAATCACATAACGGTTATCTAAATGGTTAGTTTCTTACGCGAAAAAGTATTACAACTTAATAACAGCCATTCAAAAGCTTTAAACACTGTTTCTTTGTTAAAGAAATGTTGATGAAGCTGGCAACCCTTTTCCAAGTAATAGCGCATATGTTCTAACCGGAAGAACAAACACAAAATAAAGCAATGTGGAAACACCCCAGAGCAAGCAAAGCATGAGGTGAATTATTGACACTATTAAATTATATTTTCTGTCCCAGACTCAGAGTGTAAGTGATCATTACCCTGTGGAGCTGGAGCTGGAGGTGAAGCTGCTGGTGGAGCTGAAGCTGGAGCTGATGGTGAAGCTGGAGCTGGAGCAGATGGCTCAGTGAAAAATGAATCCAGTGAGACCCTTGACTGGAAGACCTCAGGGTAAAGATGTATATTGTTTAATCAACATCAGTGACAAATATTAGACATAGGAGTGTATTTAGTTGTGTTTTTTATGGCTCTTGCTGCATCATGAATCTCACATTAACAATATAATTACATATCTTTTGAACTGATGACTTACAGGAGCCAAGAAGAAGGCCGGGCCGGCTGCCACAAAGTGGAAAGGAGCGTAAGCCAAGAGAAGAGGAATCGATCTTCAATATGTTATTATCTTAAAGTAGTTTTAGTTATTAGCTTTTAGTGAAGAGCGCTATTCAACCCTGTGACCCGTTTCAAGGTTATGAATGCATAATAAGTTAGTTATGATGTAGTTAAAACAATATTGGATGATTGACCCGTGAACACCATGAACGGTAACAGCTTTTGAACACAACACAAGGGTTAAGTGTATGAACAGAATAGAGCTTGTATTGCTTCTTGATGTTTTTGATGCAGCTTCAGGTTCAGCAACAGAACAGTTTTCAGTAATGTAGGAGGCATTTTGTTAAAGGGGACCTATTATGAAAAATGTACTTTTTGATGTCTTTTATACATAAATATGTGTCCCCGGTGTGTCAGGGAACTCACAAAATGTCAGAAAACAAAACCCTCTCTCTTTTCCTCCGTAACCACATCTCTAAAAAACAAGCAGATCCAGAATTGTGGCTCCTTTTACGTCATTGGCGACATCCGGCACACGCGACGCGTCCCAACCTATCGTCTCCGTATACAGCTAAATCTGTAACTTGGAGAGGGTCCGAGTCCGACCCTTGTCAATTAACTACAGGGGTCCCTCAGGGCTCTGTTCTTGGTCCCCTCCTCTTCTCCCTGTACACAAACTCGCTCGGATCAGTCATTAGCCCGCATGGTTTTTCATACCACTGCTACGCTGACGACACCCAATTAATTCTGTCCTTTCCCCGCTCAGAGACCAGGTCGTCGCACGCATCTCTGCTTGTCATCCCTCAGTGGATGTCTGCTCATCACCTCAAGCTCAACCTTGACAAGACTGAACTGCTTTTCCTTCCGGGAAAAGATTGTCCCACTCTTGACCTGACAATCAACATCGGCCCCTCTGTTGTTTCCCCGACTCAGACTGAAAGGAATCTGGGTGTGATCCTAGATAACAACCTGTCCTTCACTGCAAACATCGCTGCTACAACCCGCTGCTGCAGATACACGCTTTACAACATCAGGAGGATGCGTCCCCAGCTGTCCCAGAAAGCCACGCAGGTTCTGGTCCAGGCTCTCGTCATCTCACGCCTAGACTACTGCATCTCTCTCCTGGCTGGTCTACCTGCATGTGCCATCCGACCTCTGCAGCTCATCCAGAATGCAGCGGCTCGTCTGGTCTTCAACCTTCCTAAATTCTCCCACACCACTCCGCTCCTCCGCTCCCTTCACTGGCTTCCGGTAACTGCTAGAATCCACTTCAAGACACTGGTACTTGCATACCATGCTGTGAATGGATCTGGCCCTTCCTACATTCAGGACATGGTTAAACTGTACACCCCAGCGTGTGTACTCCGCTCTGCATCAGCCCAACGGCTCGCTGCACCCGCACTGCGAAGGGGACCCAAGTTCCCATCATCAAAAACACGTCGGTTTGCTATCCTGGCTCCAAAATGGTGGAATGAGCTCCCCATTGAAATCAGGACAGCAGAAAGCTTACACACTTTCCGGCGCAGACTGAAAACTCATCTCTTTCGACTCCACTTCGAGCGATATAACTATTAACAAAGGACTTATATACTAATAAAGAACTGGCTTATCTATAGCCAGTTGAGTAGCACTTGAAATGTTTGGCTCTATGAAACCTGATGTACTTATATGATTCTGTTTTCTTAAAGGTTGTGTCTTCCTGGTCGAATGTACTTATTGTAAGTCGCTTTGGATAAAAGCGTCAGCTAAATGCAATGTAATGTAAAAATCCCCTCACAGCTGTGTGTCTGTGTATTCAGCAGGATGTCTGCATGAGGCACTTAGAGTAAAGTGGTTATATATAATACATATAATGGCACTGTTCTAGCGGTAAACACTTAAAGGTGACCTATCATGCTATATTTGAACAATATATTGTAGCATACATACCTATATAAAGTATATAAATATAGTACAAACAGATCCTGCATTTTAGCCATGCCTCATTTCGCTCTATTTGCTCTTTCCAGCCCTGTTTTTGCAGGGGGCTGATTCTGTGAGCTGCAGCACGCCCCCCTGCAGGAGAGGGGAGAGTGCTCTGAGATCAGCTGCTGGGCTGCAGCGGGGAGAAGAGGGGCACAAAAAGAGATCTCCGTCCTCCGTGTTGTATTCTTATATATGATTATATAGAGTCGTTATTCATTTGTTTGAAAGCTCAATAAATAACAAAGGACCTTTGTCCGGAACTTTTCTAATTTTTTCCAGAAGATTGAAAGTTTAACGGCCATGTTGACCGGCGAAAAGAAATCTAACTGAAACTCTGCAGCACGGTCCCCTCGTTCCTTGGAAGAGGCGGAGAGGTGGGTGTTTGTCATCTGGTGGTGGACTACCGGATAGAATTACAGCGAGGGAGGGATTGCATTGAATTACAGCAGCAGGAAACGCAAACGCTTGCCTCGGGGAGGGAGAAAAAGAGCCACAGCGGAGAATAAACAGAAGGGAAACCATGGCAACCATGCGCAGGAAGTCTTCTTCACTGCTTTTGTGGCAGACTACAGCGCCACTTACAGGCCTGGCATATGTACTACAGCGTCTCCAGCGCTTTTGAGTGGCAATGGCCGGCTGTGGCCCAACCCCACATTCCCCTGATAGGTGGAGAACTGGCCATATAGGCGGAGCACCACTTCTGTGACGTAGAAAATAATTCAAATCTGGATCAGCCTGTATCAGATCCGTTGCAGCCCCGTTTTTAGAGATTTGGGTATGGAGAAAAAAGAGAGAGGATTGTGTTTTCTGACACTTGGTGAGTTCCCTGGAACACCGGGAACACATATTCATGTATAAAAGACATAGATGAGTGCATTTTGCATGATAGGTCACCTTTAAGAAGAACATGTGCTGTATCAGAAACAATGCGCGGCGTGTTTTGGGAGCTCTGTGTTTACAATAGCAAGCATGCTAACACTCAGAGCTAACCATGGAGCTAACACTGTAGGCTACTGGAGAGAATATGTGTAACTAATGTCCTTGAGGTAAACCTTGCGAGAGAGAAAGATTTGAGCCCCATACCGTTTCAGAAATAAAGCTTGAAGTGGTTAGGAGCATAACATGGCATTTAATCACCACAGTGTTTAGCTGAGATCTCCTGGTAGAAAACTCTCTTAGCAGGGGAAAGCTGCTTGACGCTACAAAGGGGCGTGGCTAGCAGCAGACGTTGAATTGAAAGCAGAATCAGCCAGTTTGGAACAGGGCTGCAAAAGAGGGGTTTGAGCAGTATGAGGCACGGCTACAATGGGTGATCTGTTTGGTATTTTGAGCAAAAAACTTCACAGACATGTTTTGTATAGGTATGGCCCTACAATATATTTTTCAAATATAGCATGATAGGTCCACTTTAAATGAAAACTATTTAAACTAAATTCATAGAATCTTAATGTTTGTTAAATGAGGTAAGAAGGTGAACATGTCGTTTTAACATTTTTTTATCAAAGTAATTTAACTATTTGCACTGGCTTTTAATACTAGTTGAACATTACATGTTTACATTTGTATGTGTTTTTATATGTTTCTAGTTATTGTGCTTTTTATCATGTTTTCAATTATCGTTTTACTATTTTACTCCCATTGTGTTATTTTATGTTGTATTTATTCCCTGTACAGCACTTTGGTGAACTGAGGTTGTTTTAAATGTGCCATATAAATAAGATTGAGATTTGGTGGGAAAAAAAAGTTGTGTGGCTTCGGTTAGTTCGGATTCAGCAAAAACAAACGAATAAAGTATCTGACAAGTCATCCGACAGCTATCCTCAAGGTAAAGCACCTAAATGATTCTAAATATAGAATATATTTTTTTAATTGGCTAAAATACTTTTAACAGACTGTCACGTCTACAGCAATATGTTTCTGAGCCAAACTGACGAGGATAAGTTCCTCATATCACTTCAATATAACCAAACTATCCATTTCAACTACATTCACAGACGCATGGCATATTACAGTATATCACTGCTTTTGTACTAACAATGTTTTTTGTTATCTGCAATAAAAAGAATCATGAAATTATATTTTGTGCTTTCTGTGTCATTATAAATTACATGAATAATTGTATTAGGTTAATGTAGTCATGCAGTTTGTTTTTTTGGGTTTTTTTAACAACTGTTAACAAGAAATGTGGTTAAATTAATACAAGTTTAAAAATGTTGTATCCATATTGAACTCCTACGTGTTGTATATAAAGATTCTGCTGATATCACAATGTGTGTTTCGGTTCCCACATCATATTCTTTTTTATCACTTGTAAAGACACGGCATGGACAGGTGCGCTATTTTGTGAAAACATACAGAAGGTGAGGAGCTGCACGAGCTAACCAAAGTCTTTATGGTTGTATACAGAATCTCTGTCTGTCAGTATGATCCGATGAACAGTAAATGGTGTGGAAGTACCATATTATTACTACATGTCCTGATGTTAACACAAGGCCGTTGTTCCCATTGTGAAAATTCAACCAGGACCAACTTCAAATGTTGTTACAGTTTTTTTCATGGTCTTCTCTAAAGAAGAGGGACCAATGGAAACATTGTCATGTTGCCGTTGTTCACCATGGAAACATTCATTAGCTAACAATGACATTATTGTTCTATTGATATAAAGGGAGGTCAGGTACTCTTTAAAGCAGCTGCTAGTTATGGGTACTTTTTACTGAAGTACATTTCAAAGCCTAAAGAAGTTTAGTCAGTACTTCTACTTTTACCAGAGTATTTTTAAACACGAGTATCTGTACTTCTACTTGAGTAAAGGATGTGTACTCTGATCTCTGCAGAGAGGAGGACGGTCAGTGGAAGGAGGACCAGAAGCTGGAGGCTCTCAGTGATTGGGTGAGAGTCCATCGGGCTGCCCACCAGCACCATCGCCAGCTGCTCCCAGGTCAGTTATTACAGATAAAATAAGTTAAGATATACTTCATAATCCCAAATGGGGAAATGTTTTCGTTGCAGCATCATGTTAAGCTAGTATTGCACATAATTAGAGTTAAAAAAGTGTGGAAAATAAACAATTATACAATATAAACATCTTAAAATAGCAGATAAAACAGAACTAAATGAGTGAAAATATAAAGGTTTACGTGTGAAAACTAGTAAACTATCTGACAAATAAAACACTATTGACGGGCTAAATTACAGTAATACAAAATGTGGGATATTTTTTATATTTAGTATTTACAATGACATATTAAATATAAATGTAAAATGTAGTGTGTGAAGTTAGTCCAGAAAGTACCACTAGGTGGGACCAGAGATAAACATTCAGTAGTTTTTTCAGGAACCTGTTGCATGATTGGAGCTGAAAATCAGAACATCTCTGATTATAAACAAACTGCAATCATCTTTAATTCTGCTTACATACATTTCAAATGTGCTGAAAAGTAACAAAGTACACAAACAGAGTACTTTAAATAAGGAATGTTCGACACACCTGGACCTAACTTGTACCTTTCTTGAGTATTTATATTATTAATACTTTTACTCCATCTCACAGGGAAATAATGTACCTTTTACTTGTATACTTTTTTCTGACATCAAGTTATATATATATACAAATATATTAAGCTGTACAATAGCTGCCCACTGCTCCTACTACTAGGATGGGTTAAATGCAGAGGCCACATTTCACTGTGTGTGCTGTGTGCTCTGCATGTATGTCCATTAAAGAGGGTTTCATCCCTCCAATTCTTCTTCTTCTTTCGCTCTGGTATGTATTTATCTTAAAACTACTAGACGTATGTTATATATTCAGTCGAGTTGTGTAGTTTCAAGTTTCCTCTGGTCTCCTGTGGCGTATCCCCTTTGAGCATGTGTATTCAGTTTAAAAAAATTAACTATATTTTAACCGGATGAATGATTTGAGTTCTGGGACGTCTGGATCTGAAGTTAACAGAGAAACAAGCTAAGCTAACGGTAGCCTTTAGCTCGTAGCCCCTCAGCCCAGTTTCCATGGAGAAACTCACTTTTTCCATTTTTATAAAGAGGTTTTTATCAGCAGGTCTTTTTGTTTTGTATTATTTCTAATAATAATAATTCAGTGTTAGTGAAATCTTCTTACTTGTCAGGGTGTAAACTTAGGGGATAAAACAAGCTCATCTAACACTTTATATAAGAGGTGATGCTATCCTCCTGCACCAGGAACACTGAAGGAATCATGGAGAAGACTACAACTCCCATGATGCAACAGTGCACAACCACCACCACACAGTCCAGCTTTTACTGATGATTTCATTGAGAGATGCCCAGGTGTATTGAGTGTTTAAAATCAAAACCAAATGAAATAGGTCTAACTGATTGGCTAGAAAGTGATTTTTTAATCATTTTTATTTATGTACATGCATACATTTATATTTTTGTTGGAAAAAACTGTTTGTCCCCAAAGACTACCTTTACAGTATGTTATGCAATATGTGTAAATGTAGTATGATTTTAAATGGCTGTATATCAGAAACTACAAGCAGTTCAATCAGGTATTTGGTTTTTATGAACTCATTACAAGTTCAATATTTTTCATTTAATTGCAAACCTTTATTTATACAGATAAAATCCCATTGAGATCATTGATCTCTTTTCCAAGGGAGACCTTGGAATATAAAAGAACATTTAATATATTTGGTAAATACTACACAAACATCATGATTTCTTAGATGTTAAGTCCTCTAGCAGTATATTTGAAACTAGCACTGCATCAACAATCTACAGTAAAATGCTGCTTTCACATTCAGAAAATAATAATCCAACTATATAATATATATAATAATACGCATTAAATGCCTTGTTTCTGCATTATAGAAAGGTAACTTGTAATAGTTATAGATATATTGAAGCCAGCACTGATTGCACCCTTAATGAACACTGTAAGGTTTCAGCGTTAGAGTCTGTGAGCTTATTGTTTTGTGTTTATTCTGGTGGCCTTGCAGTTTTATTTTGATGTTGACTCTGTCCTCTCGTTTCAGGTGTCATCACTTCCTGTGGTGGTGTGTCACTTGTCAGCTTGATAGTGATCTCCTGTTCTGAATTGTTTGCACCTGTGCCTCATTAACTGTTGTGTATATGTAGCCCTGTTTTTCTGTTGTCTTTTGTCGGTTCGTCTTGTCTCAACACTAAGTTCATGTCGGTATTTCCTCGTGTAACTTTGAGCAACCTAGTCGAACCTAGTGAACTTTTGAGTGTCCTAGTAGATCCTAAATACCTTTTTACTTTGAGAAATCTTTTGTATATTAAAAGATAGTTTTGAAGTCAAGAAAGAATCGTGCATCTGAGTTCTTGTGAATCCACCGTGTCAGAACGAACCGACCAAATAAGATGGACTCAGCCGATTCCACCGTGTTAAAGACGGCTTTGCAGGCGCAAGGAACACGCCTGCATCACCATGAGGAACAGCTGACAACAATGAATCAGGGGGTTCAGGACTTAAATGCCCGTCAGCAACACTTCCAGTCAACAGTGACAATGGAAATAAATCACCTGGCGGAAAAGATGCGTGACATACTTACGCACCTCGAGGCACGTCCTGCTGTTCCTGCTGCAGAGTTTTCCGGTCCAACGGAGGTCGGGTTTGCTGAGATCCCCGTTCAAATACCCATGCCATCGTCTTCACTCCGCCTCGCTTCACCGGAGAAGTTCTCCGGGGATTCTGGAAACTGTCGTCCATTCCTGATACAGTGCGATCTCCATTTCAAACATCAGCCCGCAGCATTTCCCACAGATCAAGCTAAGGTAGCTTTCATAGTATCTCACTTGACGGGAAGAGCGGGAGCCTGGGCAACAGCTGAATGGGCCCGAGACTCGCCTGTCTGCCAGTCGTTAAGGTTATTCATGGCTTCTATGAAAAACATTTTTGACCAGACAGCACCCGGGAGAGAGTCAGCGAGAGCCCTGGTGAACATCAAACAACGGCAGAGGAGAGTGGCGGATTACGCGATCGAATTCCGGACCCTGGCAGCGGAGAGTGGATGGAACTCAGCGGCTCTTTTTGATGCGTTTCTGCATGGATTAGCGGATCCCATAAAGGATCAGTTGGCTCCATTAGAGTTGCCTGTAGAATTGGACTCGCTCATCGCCATGGCTATCCGGGTGGACCAACGTCTAGCAGAGAGACGTCGGGAGAAAACAGCTTTCACTCCACTGTTTGGACGGGAGTTACAGAGGGAACACTACGGTTGGCGGAGTAATACCCGGACTTCGTCTCCAGAGCGACCAGCGACCCCTAGTGCCGCGGAGGAACAGATGCAGCTCGGAAGAGCCAAACTCACTCCGGAGGAACGTCAGCGCCGCCTACGGGAGCGGCTGTGTTTCTACTGCGGCCAGCAGGGTCATGTTCTGGCAGCCTGTCGGGCAAAAGATCAGGCTCATCAGCGGGAAGAGGGATGCTGGTGAGCCGAGTGACTTCTTTCAACCCTTCCTCGAGAAGACTGACTCAGGTACAAATTAAACTGAAGGATAAGACTGTGACTCAGGATGCATTAATTGATTCTGGGGCTGATGAGAGCTTGTTAGACTGGGAGCTGGCTAAAGAGTTGAACTTAAACATTGTCCTTTTAGATCAGCCATTAGAGGCTAGCGCGTTGGATGGACGCCTTTTATCTACAGTTACTCATCGCACGGAACCCATAGAAATTGTCGTAGATCAGGAGCACCGTGAGCGTATTAGCTTTCATTTATTTAACTCAGCTCAACAGCCTCTCATTTTGGGTTACCCTTGGCTTGTTAAACATAACCCTCACATGGACTGGCTTACAGGAAAGGTTAAAGGGTGGGGGAGTGAGTGCTCTCGTTCATGTTTAACCTCTCATACAGTTTCGAGTGGACCGCCCAGATCTGGGAACTGTAAACAGACGTCAGATAGGGACAGTATCATTTCTTCTAAACATTCTGACTTTCCTGACTTATCCAAAGTGCCAGAGTGTTACCTTGACATTAAGGAGGTGTTTAACAAGACACAAGCTACTTCCTTGCTTCCCCATAGACCGTATGATTGCCCCATAGACCTTCTCTCTGGCTCTACTATCCCCAAAGGACGGTTGTATTCTCTCTCTGGTCCTGAAAGGGAGGCCATGGAAGAGTATATCGGATCATCACTCAAAGCTGGCTTGATTCGGCCATCATCATCCCCAGCAGAAGCAGGTTTCTTTTTTGTAGGGAAAAAGGACGGTTCATTAAGGCCCTGTATTGATTACAGTCCACTTAATCAGATCACAGATATCCCCTTCCACTCATCTCTACGGCATTCGATCTGTTACAGGGAGCCAAGATATTTACCAAGCTTGACTTAAGGAATGCATATCATCTTGTGCGCATCCGGGAGGGGGATGAGTGGAAAACAGGTTTCAATACACCAACGGGACATTATGAATATTTGGAAATGCCTTTTGGACTTTGCAATGCACCTGCTGTTTTCCAAGCCCTCATTAATGATGTGTTACGAGATTTCCTGAATGTTTTCTGTTTTGTGTATCTCGATGATATTCTCATCTTTTCCCCAGATAAGAAAACTCATGTTAACCATGTTCACCTTGTTCTTCAGAGACTCCTGGCTAACCATTTGTTTGTAAAGGCCGAAAAATGCGAGTTTCATGTGAACACTGTGGCCTTTTTGGGCTTTGTGATTTCCCCTAACAAGGTGGAAATGGACCCAGCTAAGGTCAGTGATGTGGCTAATTGGCCCACACCAGACTCTAGAAAGAAAGTTCAGCAATTCCTGGGGTTTGCTAACTTTTACAGACGGTTCATACGCAATTTCAGTGCTATTGCCTCTCCTCTCCATGCCCTTACCTCTCCCCATGTTCAGTTTGTGTGGAATCCACAGGCAGAGAAATCTTTCCTGGAACTGAAGAGCAGGTTCACCACAGCTCCCATCCTGACGGTACCTGATCGCCACCGACAGTTTGTGGTGGAAGTGGATGCCTCCAACGACGGCGTTGGAGCTATACTGTCCCAGAGGTCAGCGGGGGACAACAAGCTTCATCCATGTGCATATCTCTCCCGTCTGCTGAGAGGAATTACGACGTGGGAAATCGGGAACTGTTGGCGGTGAAGATTGCTTTGGAGGAGTGGCGGCACTGGTTGGAGGGAGCGGAGCAGGATTTCCTGGTCTGGACGGATCATAAAAACCTGCAATACATCAGGAAGGTCAAACGTCTGAACTCTAGGCAGGCCAGATGGGCTTTGTTCTTCAACAGATTTAGGTTCACTCTGTCATATCGACCTGGTTCGCAGAATGGAAAGCCTGATGCACTCTCCAGGATGTTTGATCCTGAGCCAGTCCCCAAGAGTCCAGATCCCATTCTGCGGCCAGACCGAGTGATAGGGAGTGTGACCTGGCCCATTGAAGCCAAGGTCAAACAGGCAAACGTTGGAAATCCTGTCCCAAGAGGGTGTCCTCAGAATCGTTTGTTTGTGCCGGAGCAACTTCGATCTCAAGTTGTTCATTGGGCCCATACGTCTGTACTTACCTGTCATCCTGGAAACAAAAGGACCCTGTTCATGGTGAGACACAGATTCTGGTGGCCGGGGATGTGGAAGGATGTTGCAGAATATGTGGCGGCATGTCCTGTGTGCGCCAGGAACAAAACTTCTCAGCAAGCTGCGGCAGGTCTTCTCCAACCTCTGCCCATTCCCAACAGACCATGGTCTCACATTGCGTTGGATTTTGTGACGGGATTACCAACATCGGCAGGTAATACCACCATACTCACTGTAATTGATCGTTTTTCTAAAATGGCACACTTTGTCGCCATGCCCAAGTTACCTAATGCCAAAGAAACAGCAGAGGCCATGTTGTCCCATGTGTTCAGGATCCATGGTTTTCCCAGTGATGTCGTTTCAGACCGAGGCCCTCAGTTCGTGTCACGATTTTGGAAGGAGTTTTGTCACCTAATCCAAGCCACTGTTAGTCTGACCTCCGGATACCACCCACAGTCGAATGGACAAGCGGAGAGGATGAATCAGGATTTGGAGACCTGTTTGAGATGTCTAGCGTCCGAGAAACCTACCACCTGGAGTAAGAATCTGATTTGGGTGGAGTATGCGCACAACACTTTACCCACATCAGCCACTGGTATCTCCCCGTTTCAATGTGTCCATGGGTACCAACCTCCTTTGTTTCCGGAGCTCGAGAAGGAGGTCACCGTACCATCAGCCCATGCTCTGGTTCGCCGCTGCTGTCGGGTCTGGGCGGGAGTTCGCCATATGTTGCAGAGGAGTGCCGTTCGCATGAAGGTATTGGCCGACCGGAAACGACGTCCAGCCCCCAAGTACCAGGCCGGACAACGAGTGTGGCTATCTACCAAGGATCTTCCTCTGCATGTCGCCTCCAGGAAGCTGGCTCCCCGGTTCGTTGGTCCTTTTCCCATAGCCAAAGTGATTAACCCTGTTGCTGTCCGTTTATGTCTTCCTAAACCCATCAAGGTCCACCCCACGTTTCATGTCAGCAAGTTGAAACCAGTCAAAGAGAGCAGACTGGTCCCCGCCTCCACGCCCCCTCCACCTCCCCGGATTGTCGACGGGGGTCAAGTGTACACTGTGGACAAAATACTGTCTGAAAGGAAGAGGGGCAGAGGTAGACAGTTCCTGGTCGACTGGGTAGGGTACGGATTAGAGGAGAGGTGCTGGATCCCAGGCAGCTTCATTGTGGACAAGACCCTTATATCTGACTTCGATAGAGAACAGTCTCAGGCTTCAGGGATGTCTGGAGCCGTCCGTAAGAGGGGGGGTACTGTAAGGTTTCAGCGTTAGAGTCTGTGAGCTTATTGTTTTGTGTTTATTCTGGTGGCCTTGCAGTTTTATTTTGATGTTGACTCTGTCCTCTCGTTTCAGGTGTCATCACTTCCTGTGGTGGTGTGTCACTTGTCAGCTTGATAGTGATCTCCTGTTCTGGATTGTTTGCACCTGTGCCTCATTAACTGTTGTGTATATGTAGCCCTGTTTTCCTGTTGTCTTTTGTCGGTTCGTCTTGTCTCAACACTAAGTCCATGTCGGTATTTCCTCGTGTAACTTTGAGCAACCTAGTCGAACCTAGTGAACTTTTGAGTGTCCTAGTAGATCCTAAATACCTTTTTACTTTGAGAAATCTTTTGTATATTAAAAGATAGTTTTGAAGTCAAGAAAGAATCGTGCATCTGAGTTCTTGGGAGTCCTTCGTGTCAAATACTATAGCTCCACATTATCATTATTACTTTCTGTGCTGCTTTTAATCTAAATGATTCTCATGGGATCAATTCAGTTTTAATTATTTTACCTTTCAAACATATAACATATAGACATTGACATTATCTAGCAGAAATCTGTCCATGATAATAATAAAAGTATTATACAAGTAGTAAGAAAACAGTACATCTTACTAAAGAGAATGATTCAGATTCGGGTTGTTTTTATTAATCTGATGTTCAAGCAGAACTAGGTCACTTCCATTGTTTCATACATCCAGAGAGGAACTTCCTGTCTTCCTGCAGTTGGAAATGTGTCATGTGTGTGTGCGTGTGTGTGTGTGTGTGTTTGATTTAGTCATTTATTTGAACAGGGGCAATGCACATTAATGAACACTTAAAACAATTCAACAAGTGTAATGTGCCTGAGCAGATACAAGCAACCCCGTATCACGGCAAGACGTGAACATGTGACGATTTTCCATGCTGGGAGACGTGAAGATGTCACGATTTCGTCCCTTCAAACGTGACAGTTACACGGTATTGTTAACCAGTGGAGAAATAACCGGAAATGCCAAGCAAATGCTCCCCTGACGGTCAGTTGTTATTGTCAATATTAATATAATAATGATTTATTTTGTAATAGTCACACTCGATTACGCCGATTTTCTTGTTGCCCCAGCTGGTCGACTCCTATTTGAGCAGAAACAAAGGCTACATTAATGTATTAAATCGATGTTAATCCATGCGTGTGGATGTGGAATTAACGGACGTGATGTTGTGCAATTGCGTTGCAAGGTAACAGCTTCGGTTCATGTTAATTTACAAACTCTTCAACTAGAACCGTAGTTATATTTGAAAACATTTTAGAAGGACTTACGAAATACTTTAATGTAAATTAAAATTTAAATGTGAAGGAATGTGTGTATAACAAAATACATCCGTCATACACTTAACCGGAAACAGACGTAGGCAAGATCCTCAGGTCGATCATTGGATGGTTTAGCCGCAATGCACGCTGGGATTTGGTGTTTATGCGATGTGAAATCTGAAAATATTTTTAAAAAATAAAATAATACTTAATTCCGAGTGTGTTTGTTTTTCTCTTTGAAAGTCATCACATAACGGCATTGTAATACACGGTTCGGCTGCATTAAATATTATATCTGCCGTAGTTCTTTATTTATAGAGCCCTGCTGAGAAGACTTCTGGAAAACTGGAAACGTGACGTGGATCATAAATATATCAGCAATTAAACAACATCTTACATTTCTTTTCACACAATACGTCTCCTTGCAGTATCAACACTAATTCGGCTGACTTTTATATTTGATCCAATTGGTAGATAGGCTGTATTTACACCATAACGGTGCACAGCTGATAGAAAGGGACACCTGGTGGTTAAAGCAGGTTATTGAATTTTATTATTTGTATTATTAGATATTTCTAATACTGGTTAACATGGGTTAACAATACCGTGTAACTGTCACGTTTGAAGGGACGAAATCGTGACATCTTCACGTCTCCCAGCATGGTAAATCGTCACATGTTCACGTCTTGCCGTGATACCGGGTTGGCTGCAAGTGCTACATAAAGTGCAAGAGGAGATACCCCTGTGTTAAAGTGCATTTAGCAGTGATTGCACGTCTGTTTGCTTCTCACCCATTCTTTGAAGTGACCTTTAAAACTATTGAGAGTGGGACAATCCCGTTTCTCAGTTGGGAGGCTATTCCAGAATGAGCTGCCTTTGTTTGTGTTTGTGTGTGTGTGTGTGTGTGTGTGTGTGTGTGTGTGTGTGTGTGTGTGTGTGTGTGTGTGTGTGTGTGTGTGTGTGTGTGTGTGTGTGTGTGTGTGTGTGTGTGTGTGTGTGTGTGTGTGTGTGTGTGTGTGTGTGTGTGTGTGTGTGTGTAACCCCCCGCAACTGTATCTCCGCATTTTTAATATGAATCATAGGGTGAATCATCCATTATTATTGTGAAATCTCAAAATAAGTTTAGTTTAACTTCCCGTAAGATCATGGAAACACACACACACACACACACACACACACACACACACACACACACACACACACACACACACACACACACACACACACACACACACACACACACACACACACACACACACACACACACACACACACAGAGCCGAGCTTGAATGAAACACAGAGACCCAGAAGTATATAGCTTTAAGGACCTAATGATTCTAATAAGGGCTATAAAATAGTTAATACTGGGTAGTTTATTTAGTTAAAAAACTATCCGCTGACTTACAGACGTCTCTTTCGTGGTTAGTCAAAAGTTTGGCCACTACGAATATTTCCATCAGAGTCCGGAGCACTTCCTGAGGGTTACATTGGTCAGCATGAATTTGAAGGTGGATTGGCGCCCTTTTGTTGGCTGACAGAGACTTCCCTTTTGGGTTTATTCCTGGTGTTTCTGCAGAACCTCTCACTTCACGCCTGTCCCCTGAAACAGAACAACCTCTGCTGCTGGGTCATTATTTAGATTTTACTCAAACAGCTGGGTGAGTTTTATTCTTCTTATTGTAAACAATTAAGTGTCAATTTCTCAGCTATGGAGTTGAACTAAAACCCATCTTTTGAATATGGTTTTTAATGTGGTTTAACTTTCAATTCTCATCATTGTCCATGTTTTACTGTATTTCTTTCTGTTTTGCTTTTATTTAAAATTTAAAATGTTCTTTTTAAGATTATTTTATTTTAACCTATTTTAATTTCTCAGCTTTAATTCACGGGAATTTCATTAGGATCACTTTAGATGTTTTATCTTGTTCTGTGTTTATTTTAATATTATTTTAATATTCTTGTTATGTTTTCTGTAAAGCACTTTGGGCTAACCCTAACCCTGCCACAAATAAAATGTATTATTATTATTATCTGACTTTATTCTCTGTGTCATTTTCCATTGTGTGATACATTACAATTTGGAGGGAAACCAGCTGCAATAGGCGGCAATAATTAAAACATAGTCTTATATGTACATGTTTATCTTAGTGTTTTATTTATTTGTATCTATTCTCTATATATTTTTTTGATTTCACTGAATTTAAATTTTCTTTTTTAAATGCTATTCTTTATTTTTGTGTGTGTTCATGTGCCAAACGTTTTGATACCCTCTCACCCTTTATTAGTTCCCTGCCTTTCAAGTACAAATGTGTTTCTTCTTCTATGGTGAATTAAGTGTGTTGGGTTTGGGAGGATTGTGGGTAAGAAAGCGGGGGGACTTATTTAATTTATATCTATTGTATGAACTGCAAATGCTAATGTATTATTGGAAAAGGAGAAGATAAAATAAGTTGCTGAAGTTGCAAATCTGTTCCCTAAAAACTATTTAGGAAGTCAATTTGGTACTAAAAGTTGTATATCCTGAATAACATTTCGTTTTTAAATAATTAGTCAAAGTACACTTACATAAAGACAACCCGGTGCCATTTCATGTTTTCCTCTGCTGATCCATTTACTACTTCCTCTTCTATTTCAAATGTTCCCGCTCATTTCTTGATAAAAAATGTTTGCCGCTCCTGGGAGAGCGTTGACTCATTCTCAATATTCAAATGTAATATTATGACGTTAACACTCCACAGCAAGTCCTGAATTCAGAGCCTTGTTTTAAGAGGCTCTATTCTTCTTTTGGGGTTTTTCCCTTTCCTGTATATTCTATATGTTTGTGTGCATGTAAATGGTTTCCTAAAACCCGGGAAATACTTTTCATACTTTTTTTTTCGTTCGTCAGGAAGTCAATGGTTTTCTGAATGTGTTTTTGGTTGTTAACGTGAAGTAAGGTCTGTGGTTAACACAATCTAAAGAGATTTTAACAAATAATTTCAGTAATTACCCCACTAAATATCTGAAATGTGTCATGAAAACACGTATGCTAATATGTGACTAAATAAATGACTGAACGTCATCACACCTTTAGCTGAGTGGTGGTGACACACAGCCATGAGACCGTGTTGTAGTTCCTTTAAAGCGTTAGCTTTTTACTTCTGGCAATTGCATTTACCCTTCAAAAATCATAAAGTGATAAGTGTTAATATGTGCAGATTATCCTGCTGAACCAAACATGTAAGTATCATGAACATTTGTTAGCGACAGAGATTATTCCCTTCCATATACGGAAATCAAATAGAAAAAAAGTAAATAAATGTGTCAGATACTCGTTAAGTACCTTGTAATTGTAATTGAGTACAGCACTTTAGTAAATGTTCTTTGTTACTGTCCACCTTGTAATCTATCTATGTTTTTTAGTCAAAATGAAGATCGCTGCCTTCAATGTGAAGAGACTGGGATGGGCTAAAGTCAACAAGAAGGCCGTACGGGAAATTATCATTGAGGTAACTCACCGTGCTGAAGCACACAAGTTTGTTCAGTGTAATATTTCAGTTAATGTTTTTGTACATGGTAAGACATTTAAATGAAAGGAGCTGTTTTTTTTTATAAAGCTTAGATATAAGTTTGTTCATAAAAACAAAAACAACAAAAACAACAACAACAACAACAACAAGTATTTATCACTGGTCAGATTTGGTAGACACCAGAGGCCTGTACTACGAAGCTGGTTCAACATAACCTGGATATGTTTGAGTTAGCCGGTTAGCCTGATCCAAAACATACGCGCTCTCGCTAAGCGGTCCTACGATGCTGGTTATCAAGTGGATCGCTCAAGCCAGCCGTGTCCTATCTAGTTAGGTGCGCGTTCACATGAAAGGGGTGGTATCTGGAGCATTCGACCAATCACAACAACACGTTCTCACTCCCAACCCGTCAAATGTTGACGGTCGGTCAGGGCCCCTCCCCGTCACTCTATTACGCACAGGGTACCCCTTGAGAGTCAGTTTTCAACGGGCAGGGCGTCCCATAGACCTCCCATAGCGTTGATAATAGACGCCATGAGAACGCTCCCTGACGGTCGGTTGTTATTGTCAATATTAATATAATAATGATTTATTTTTTAATAGTCACACTCGATTTTGGCCAAATTTCTTGTTGCTCCAGCTGGTCGACACCTCTTTTAGCAGAAACAAAGGCCATATTAATGTATTAAATCGATGTTAATCCATGTGTGTGGTTGTGGAATTAACGGACGTGACGTTGTGCGATTTCGCAACACAATCATTTACAAACTCTTCAACTACAACCCTAATTATATTTAAAAACATTTTAGAAGGCCTCACGAAATACTTTAAATTAAAATGTAAATGTGAAGGAATGTGTGTAATGTGGTGATTGACATTATTCACCCGCGGATCTATGGGTTGGGGTATTGTTCTGCACGGACATTTTAGTTAACCGGACTTCCTGTTGATGTGAAATCCGAAAACATTTTTTAAAAATAAAATAATACTTAATTCCGAGTGTGCTTGCTTTTCTCTTTGGAGGTCATCACATAACGGCATTGTAATACACGGTTCGGCTGCATTAAATATGACATATCTGCCATAGTTCTCTATTTATAGAGCCCTGATGAGAAGACTTCTATACAAACATGAGAACTGCCGCCAAAACTGAAAACGTGACGTGGATCATAAATATATCAGCAATTAAATAAAATCTTCAATTTCTCTTCACAATATAAGTCTCCTTGCAGTATCAACACTAATTCGGCTGACTTTTATATTTGATCCAATTGGTAGATAGTCTGTATTTACACCATAACGGTGCACAGCTGATAGAAAGGGACACGTTAAAGCACGTTATTGAAATGTATTATTTTCATTATTAGATATTAAGGAGACACAGACAGACAAAATAATAAGGCTTTATTTAAATATTAAAGGATACTTTAGGTTAAGGTCTTATTTTGAATAAGAAAAAAGCTTTGGGGGTATAAATATTAAGTACTAATATATTGCTTTCCTGCAATGTTAATGTTTAAGCACTTATTTTAACTGATATTATACATATGTATTATACTCTTATAAGATGTATGTAGATAGTATAAGAAATGTGCAGAATACGACTTTTAATGGTGGAGGTATACACACATAGATGTCTTGTAATGCACTGTTGGGCGACTGTGGCTGCGAGGGAGTGCGGTCGTCTTTCAACCAGAAGGTTGTGTGTTCGATCCCAGCCCAAGCAGTCAACATGTCGATGTATCCTTGAGCAAGATACTTAACCCTGAGTTGCTCCCGATGGCATGGCCAATGGTGTGTGAATGTGTATGTATGTTAGTGCATGTCCTAACATACACTGCTCTGTATGAATGGGTGAACGACATGTAGTATGTAAAGCGCTTTGAGGGGTCTTAAAGACTGGATAAAGTGCTATATAAGTACAGTCCATTTACCATTTACTGTTGAGGAACCTGCGACCAAAGTTTTTCATCTCCGGCCTTGTCAGGTAATGTACAATCAATAAATAAAGAATACAGAATTATTAAATATAAAACATAGAATTGGTGTGATTATACTAAATGATTTACAAATAAACACCACTGCATATTTACAACTGTTACACATGCTGATGTAACGCAAATGTTTCCAACTTGGGATCAATAAAGTATATCTTATCTTAAGATGATCGATGGCTACTGCCATATTTGCACAATGTGCCTCTGAACCTTGACAAGTGCATGTTTCATGCCTATCAATTAACAACAGGAGGGGTCACAGTAGCCAGCATGTGTAGTTCTGGGGACGGGGTGGGGGAGGGGGGGACGCAGTGGACCCGTACAAATCCAGTTTTGGACAGTCTGCCGTGGTTCCATCCCATTTCAAAGTGCTGTTCGACGCTCGGCGTAACCCTCGGCGCACACTCAAACATTCAATCACAGAGCTTGAGGACTATCACGGGGTTTGTCAAGCGAAGCGGAGAGAATACTTAAAATTGTGTAAAATTCTCTAAAGCAACTACTATGAGCTGCTCCGACCCTTGGTCCTGACGGACTCCAACTTGTGTTTATTAATCAAACAAATAAATACACACACGGATAATTATGTGTTATTGTTGAGTAAATAAAAGTGTGTGGTTTAGAAAAGAATACAAAATTAGAAGGAAAAAACAATGAAACAATACAGATTTCAGTTTTCTAAGCCCCTACTCTCCCCCTAACTGACGACAACAAAAGTCCTACATTATTCAATTAAAATAAAGAAGTAAAAACAATAAGTGTGGCTTGATATTGAGTAAGAAAAAGGTTGATAAACGCTGTGAGAATGAATCTGCGGAGAGCATTTCGCCGTGATCCCAACTCGTCTATTACCAACGTTCAGGGAGCTCTATACAAGTCAATGGGACGCCCTGCCCGTTGAAAACTGACTCTCAAGAGGTACCCTGTCTGTAATAGAGTGATGGGGAGAGGCCCTTACCGACCGTCAACATTTGACGGGTTGGGAGTGAGAACGTGTTGATCACAAACATGGAGAAGCGTAATGACAACGCAGCGTACTTCCTGAATGAAAAGTCAACTATATAATTAGACAAATATGAAGAAGTTCAACTTTAAACGTCCATGACTTAAACACTTTATCCAGGATCAAAGCCACAGAGCTGCACCTGCAAGGTGAATACAGCTGGTAACAGAACAAGTGTTTCAATGCGTACATTAACAGGTTTTTGATATCACTGCCCCGTCTAAGACACGATCTGACTTTCATTACATTTGACTCGAGTGTTTCGTCAACTTAATGTGTTGCTTAAAATAATACTTCTGCATCCAGTATGTGACACT
The DNA here is from genome assembly GCF_902827115.2 of Pseudochaenichthys georgianus. Taxonomy (NCBI): domain Eukaryota; kingdom Metazoa; phylum Chordata; class Actinopteri; order Perciformes; family Channichthyidae; genus Pseudochaenichthys; species Pseudochaenichthys georgianus. The sequence goes on along the minus strand of NC_047507.1, from coordinate 678,072 downwards.
GTAAGTGGTGCACGGCCAGATACGGCTCAGCTGACTCAGATAAGGAAATATATGATACATTATGATGTGATATGATGTGATATGAATGATAATGGGACACATCGATGTCTGCACTCACAGTGCCGCGGACTGTACTTAATGTTACTTTGATCCGGTTACTTAAGTTGTGGCAGATATTTAAGTAAGCTTTCTTGATGCTAATGTTATAATAGTCAGGGGATATTCTATTAATTTTCACGTTCACACAGTCAGTTGATTTTTGCCGGCCGTCTTTCCTTTCTCCTGTAATATGACTGGATCGCTTTAAACTCCGCACACTGAGCTCTGATTGGTCAGCAGGCGGTGCTTTCACTGAGTTGATCTCTTAGCCTGCAACCTAGCCTGCAACCTAACCTGCTCCGGGGCAGGTTAGCCGCTCAGCATAAGTTACCATGGAGATCTAGCCCGCTAAAAAGAGAACCAGCGTCGTAGGACCGGAAAGCCGGAGTTTTCCCTGAAGTTAGCCGCTAAGCGAAAATCCTGCTTCGTAGTACAGGCCCCTGCTGTAACTGTTTAACATATATATCAAAAACTTCTGCTATTGCAGTTAGAAATACATTTTCCCATGCCGTATTTGGTTCTGCATCTCAAATATGAATTTTTTTTATTTGACATTTTAAAGTAGACATTTAAAAGTAGACACTAAAGATTTAGATAACATTTGTTATGGTGGCTTACCTCCTTCAATGTAAGGCTTATAGTAGACCATTCTGGCTCATTGTCACATATATGGAAAACTTTAATATAACAAAGCCATTATTATTGTTGCTATTATTAGTCACATGGTTCTTTTTATAAGCCAACTCTTCTACCCAATTTTTTTTAATATTGTGTTTTTGTTTTGGTCTTTAAAGCATGTTTGAATTTCAATTCAAAGGCTTTATTGTAATTTGCACCCCGCTTAGAAAAAGAAAAAAAAAGGTTAGCCCTAAAGAGTGCAGGGTTAGGGCTAAATAATAAATACAATTTAAAAAAAAAAAGTGCTTTTAGTTCTGTGCTTTCTTTTCTCTGTGGTTGTGTTTTGCAGATTGTGTCTGAGTACAGCGTGGTGGTGCTGCTGGAGGTGATAGATGAGAGTGGTAAGGCCATGAAACTGCTCCTCAAACACCTTAATGACTATGGGTGAGTTCTCCACACAAAGTAGCATGCACATTCATTTAAAGGGGCCCTATTCTGCACATTTTCAGGTTACATTTTTTATTTTGTGTCTCTACTGTGACATGTCTCCATGGTTTAATGTTCAAAAAGCTCTTTATTTTTTTCCTACTGCCTGTGCCGCAGCACCTCTTTGCACCCTCTGTCTGAAACCAGAGCCCAGTCTGCTCTGACAATAACATTTTAATGTATGTGGCTAAAAATCAAATCAAATCTTATGGGGCATCTAAAATGATACAAACGAATTATTGATGATTTTGAGAGATTTTCAGTTCCAGTTGTTTCTGTTTTCTGGCAGAGATAACAAAAGGAATCCGTACGGCATGCTGTGCAGTGAACCTCTGGGACGGAAGACTTACAAGGAGAAGTTTGTCTACTTCTACAGGTCAGGAACACAAGTACAGACTATCCTGTGTGTGGTTAAAATACCTTTTAGGGCAACCAGTGCCTTTATTGTAGAGACAGACCTGACATGGGGAGTGATGACACACGGCAAATGGTCTTCGAACTGGATTCAGACCAAGCCTCAGTACACATCAATCTACCAATTGAGCTATACGTTATGTCTCACAGGAATTAAAATATGTCTTAAATTGGTAACAGCCACATTCAATTGGATACATATGATTGAAAAACTGTGTGGAATATCAAAGACAAAAAAAACAGTAATGTTTGTTTTTGAACCAGTAAGCTGTGACACATTACATTACTCTTCTTTGAGACGCTTCAATCTTTTAACTCCTACAATTTATTTGTTGTCTATGGTCCGGTAGCTAAGACCCAGAACATCATAGGCTTTACAAATCATCACATTGTGCCGTTGGGCCAAACTCTACATACATTTCCCACAAGGCTTTACTGAAAAACTTCAAGTGGTTTATGAGCTATCTCACTAACTAATAGAAATACTTTAATAAACAAACAAAACATAACATGTGTGTTTATAAGCTTTATAATACAGTACATGTTTGTGGCTTTGTGTTTTAGAAAGAAAGAAGTGCAGATATTAGACTCCTACCAGTACGTAGAAAAGAATGAAGATAATGAATATGATGAAGATGAAGAAGATGAAGATGATGAATATGATGAAGAAGATGTTGACGAGCTAGCCAGAGAGCCTTTCGCTGTCCTTCTCAAATGTCCAAACACAGGTATTTGTGTGTGTGTGTGTTTTAGTTTTTTAGACTATCAATGTGAGGATCAATTTGGGTTTTGTGTGTTATGCGGACCTTTATGGATTATGAGGACATTTTGGCCTGTTCTCTATTTTGGTACAGACTTTCAATGGACTGTTTGAATGTTAAATCACTTCTTTAGTTAAAATAGGGGTTAAAGGTTAGGCAAAATTGTTTTGTTTATGTCGGTCCACACAGGTGTGTTTATATATGTGTGTGTGTGTGTGTGTGTGTGTGTGTGTGTGTGTGTGTGTGTGTGTGTGTGTGTGTGTGTGTGTGTGTGTGTGTGTGTGTGTGTGTGTGTGTGTGTGTCTTGCACGGATATCATTGTGAGGACCACTTGGGGACCTTTCTATATTGTGACGTCCTAACTTTGAGAAAGACCTAAATGGACTATTTAAATAGAAATACTTTGTTAAAGTTAGACTTAGGTTGCGATAAGGGCCGGATAATTATTTGTTGTGTGTGTGTGTGTGTGTGTGTGTGTGTGTTTGTGTGTGTTTGCCTCAAGTTGTGCAGAATCTGGTGTTGATCCCGGTCCACACCAAACCAAGTGATGCAGAGACAGAGCTGAACGCTCTTCATGACGTGGTTGAAGATGTGAGGGAAAGATGGCAGAATGATGTAAGTGTTTAAAATATTATTGATGGGTTTGAGAGAAAAACAATGTGTGAAAATCTTTACATTTAACATTTGTTGTTTATCCAATCCACTTTATTTATATAGTACATATTAAAACAGAGGGTTTTACCGAAGTGCTTCACAGCAGACATAACATTATAATAAAATTAGGGCTGTCAGTCGATTAAAATAGTTAATCACGATTAATCGCAAATTAATCGCACATTTTTGATCTGTTCTAAATGTACCTTAGAGGAATATTTTTACAGTTTTTAATACTCCTATCAACATATGAGTGGACAAATATGCTTTATGCTAATGTTTATTATCATTTGAACAATGACAAATATTCTCATGAATATTAAACAACAACCTCTGAACATTACAAATATTCGCCTCAATTCAACCTGGAACCTCTCTCATACAATACAAATGGGGTGTGTGTGTGTGTGTGTGTGTGTGTGTGTGTGTGTGTGTGTGTGTGTGTGTGTGTGTGTGTGTGTGTGTGTGTGTGTGTGTGTGTGTGTGTGTGTGTGTGTGTGTGTGTGTGTGTGTGTGTGTGTGTGTGTGTGTGTGTTGGATCGTTGGAGCTATGTGCTGCCTGGACGCTGCAATCATGTTGCTGCAATCATGAGTGTGCTGACTTCTCCTACAATGTCCCGCTGTCTGCTTCCTGCATAAAGCCAAGTGCTCGGTGCAGTTGTGGCGAAATGTCGCTCCTCTGTTTTCATTTAAACAGCTCCGTATATCCGTTAGCGCAGCTAGCTAGCACCAGATGCTAACAACAACAACAATGCACTTAAGGGCCCTTTCTCATTTCTCGAACTCCCCTCCTCGACTCCTATCCTCGATACTTAGTCCCGCCCACAGGAGATGCGAGCGGAGGAGCCGAGGAGGGGAACCGAGGAGAGAGGAGGGGAAGCAGCAGGCGGTTAGAGAAATGAGAACTCCTCTCCTCTGATGCGGCTTTCACACCAGCGCTTTTCCCTTTCTAGCTCCGAGCGGGAGCTTTTCTGGTTCAGCTCCGGTTTCCCTTTTCAGCTCCCGCTCTGTGCACACCGCCCACTGGCGCCCCAGAGCTGCCCTTGCTGCGTCATGACGTCACCGTTTACATCGCTGATTTGCTCCCCAACGGCAGCTCACAACAACTGCGTCGGGTCGATGATCGTGTTGCTTTTAATCACACGAAGCCAGAATAAATTGAATAACGACTTCTCCAACCTTATACTTTTCTCCAGAGTGCCGTGGTTCATTGTTTATTCATGTGTTTCTGCAGCATTTACCGACCGCTGCAGTGCTGCTCTTCCACTGAGTTTATTCTCCCGTTAGCTCCCGGTTAGCTCACACTGCAGCGGCCGCTCTAAGTATTCACTGTCCGACTCACACAAGCAGCTGATGCATATCCCCAGTTCCCCTTAGCCTAAGTGAATGTGTGTCAGTCTGAATTGACACTGTTTGGTATCACAACGCTGTTATGAAAGTTTCTCTGGTATAAAACGGGTGATGTTGGCATAGCAACCGAAGCTAAACTGACTACTTGCATCCGATAGCTGCAATAATACAAAACAACACGTCTGCCTCTCTCCACAATGATCGATAACAGTGAACGGATGGTCAAAGTAAGGCACAAATAAACAGAATCACACGAAGCCTGGTTAGTGCTGCCTGACTTTATAAAGTGTGTTTATAGGCACTACTGCTTGTAGGCAGGCATAACAGTCGACCCATGTTCAGGGGAGGTGGGTTTAGTTTCCTGCACGCCTCGACGTAAGCGACGTCGCCTCTTAGCTCCAAAGCTCTTGCCTCTGGACCGACAATTTTTTGGAGCTGGAAATGAAGCGGATTCCGGAGCTAAGAGCCGGCGCAGCTCCGGTGTGAACTGGAAAACCCGGCGCTTTTCAGGCTCTAGCTCCGAGCCGGAGCTGAAAAGGCGCTGGTGTGAAAGGGGCATGAGTGGTCATTTTAAAGAGACGTCCATTAATGATGACAGGAGGCAGCAGCCCTCTGTCTGATGGACAGATGTGTTCATGACCACTTATATTTACTTTGATTCATTCACAGTCCAGTGTAATGAGACAATAATGGCTACAGATGCGGACACACACACACACACACACACACACACACACACACACACACACACACACACACACACACACACACACACACACACACACACACACACACACACACACACACACACACACACACACACACACACAGAATCAAGCAGAGCACTCTCATAATAACGTACCACTATCAGAGACTGGATATATCCCCCCCCCTCTCTGGTCGCTACAATGTGGAAAATAAATTACGGGCCAAAAGTTTTATTTACAAGTATTAAAAGTAAGCAGAGGACACCAAACCAACTGACACCTGTCTGTCTGCTGCATCGACGCACACACTGTACCACACACACCTACACCACACACACACACACACACACACACACACACACACACACACACACACACACACACACACACACACACACACACACACACACACACACACACACACACACACACACACACACACACATATACAGCTCCTAAAACAGGCTACAGCCGTGGTGTATTTTATTGTGAAGCACTAAATGGTTTTAGAAAAATATCGACTCTTTGTTTGTAGATATCTACTAAACTAAAGCAAAATGAGTAGGCCTGTTCTACTGAGTGATATATATTATACACACTGCTCTGCTTTCTGCACGGACCTCACAGCTGTTCTCTCTGTAAACATCGCGTCGCGATGAAAGCAGTTAATAAATAATATCCAGGGGATGCATGCAGAGCTGTCATTGGCTGAGATAAGTCCGGCCGTGCGTCACGACTCTTTGAAACATCTCTGTTGCCGGAAATGCATCCACGAAGCAGCCGTGGAGGACCGTGGAGGACCCATCAGTGTATCCTCGGTTATAGCTCCTCCAGAGAGCCTCCTCGACGCTCGATCCTCGGTCCTCGAAGTGCATTTAGATAAATGAGATGTCCTTCAACATGGCGCGCTGAAATTCATTTCCGGGTCACTACCGGAGGACCGAGGAGTCGAGGAGTCGAGGAGGGGGATTTGATGAAATGAGAAAGGGCCAAGGTCTCTCTCTCGCTCGCTCGGGCCACATTACACACACCCTCCCGGTCCTCCCGATGGTCAGTCGGTGCCTGCCGGTGAGCGTGGAAGTGTGGTCTGCCACAAGCGGGCGGCAGGAGCTGGGGCTGTCAGCAGATGGTATTTTAAACTCGATGCGCTCTGAAACTATGGGGCGGCCGAGGAAAAAAAATACACATGCGTTAATCGCGTTAAAATAATTAGTGGCGTTAAAAAAAATTGCGTTAACGCGTTATTAACGCGTTAACTTGACAGCCCTAAATAAAATATAATATTACAATAATAAATAAAAGGCACACATAAGAATAGATGAAAAGGCACATAAGGGCTATGGACAGACAAATAAAAGCATAACAATCGATAAAACATAACTCAAACTGACTCGAAAGCGAGGGAAAAGAGGTGGGTCTTCAGGCGGGACTTAAACGTTTGAAGGGTGAGTGGGTGTACACCTGTAGAAGGTCTGAGATGAGATGTACTGAGGGGCCAGCCCATTAATGGCGCATTTCCACTGCAGCGGGGTAGCCCCGTTTAAGCGTCCCTAAGCGTCCTCGCTCAGGCCTCGGGCTGCCTCGCTGGCCGGCCGAGGCCGTGGCGCATTTCCATTACAGTTTAGGACCTGGGGTAGCAAGGCGGGACGATCGGCTTTTTGGGCGGAGGGACGCTGGGTAAAACTGCAGTGGCGTCATTTTCAATGTGACACAACTCACAAAACACACACAACAATGGAGGATGTGGAAGCGATCGTTTTCTTGTTTATTGTGAAATCCATGGTGCTGACATGCTATGCTCTGCATAACGTCTGCGAGAGTCATGGAGAGGACTATGATGATGGGTGGAATGCACTAGCAGCAGAGCCTGGGGTAGCAGTGGCTCAAGGTGTCTTTGATGCGCTACCTGAATACCTACATTTGCATTGTATTGCATTCATTGTATTGAACATAATACATCTTTTTTTTTCCATATACATGTGTTTGTCAAATTTTTTAAACAAATGTTATCTGAATTGAATATTTAGTAAATATTTGAATTTCAAGCACCAGTAAGTACTGCCCCATAATAAGAACATTTGAGGAAATATCAGATCATGAAAAGAAAATCTTTCTAATAAATTAAGCGAATATCAAAGCTAACTATAAACATAAATACTAAAGTGTAAAACACAGCAAAACTATATTCATAAATGCAAGTGTAAAATAGTGTGGACAATTGTAAACATGGATGGGGACTAAAGTATCCACAACATAAAATAATATATTAAATATAACCTCAATCTTTCTTCTAGACATGTTAAAAGCTTGCTTGAATGGGTTATAGGTTTATTTTGTTCTCTCGTCTTTGAAATATATAAGGAATGTGTTGTTTGAGTCTAGTAGAACGAGGGTATTACAATTGAGCAATTTCTACATGTATTATGTATTTATCATGTATTCTTAATACCATTACAAAATAAACATGTAATAATGTTTTAGAGGAGGACCTCAAGCTAGCAAACTCAATTTCTTGCTTTAAATCTCTTAAAAGTAAGGGGCTTTTTCCTAACTGATGGTGTTTGTTATTGCTTTATACATTCATGTATGTTTATGATTTTTTTATGTTGGGTGCCATTCATTATCAACAAGAGATAAGATAAGTCAAAGAAGTACTTTATTGATGGCAGTATAAAAATACAAAAAAAATGTTGTATCAAAAAGGCATGCCATTAAACAATACAAATAAAAAATGTAAAACTGTATTGCAGCCAGCATAAATATACATGGAATTGTAAATATAAAATGAAAATTTTAAAGAAAATAAATAAACAAGGAAGTACAAATGTTGCATTTAAAAATTAACTAGATAAAAAATATATAATATGTACAATAACTATTAAGGTTTTTTGAAGTATCAGGGAGGAGACGCTGCCCAGTCATGGTGCCGTTCCTGCTGGGCCCGATCCTCTCCTCCTCGTTTCCTCTTGCCTGGGTGACAATAAGATAATAATTAGCAATAAGGAAAACACACAGGACAGGTACAGGTCACACAAGGATATAAGAATAACATGTATAAACAGAACAACAGTAAGGTGAACTAAAGAAAGTTCTGGCCCTAGATGTTTACAATGATTGTGAAAGTGAATTACATTATGTCCAGCCTGTTGATAATGAATATAAATATATGTATATGATAGGATGTCACACACAACTGTACTAGCTGCTTACTAGCTAAGACTTTACTTGAAACAGAGCATTTCCACACAGTGATATAGCTTATTTTAATTACTGACGATGGATGATCCAAGGTTTAAAAAAACAAAACACAATTCCAGTCGCTTTGCCATTTCTATTTCTTACCTAGAACCACACGCTGCGGTGTCGTGATGGCACTCGGTGTTGGTGGTTGAGTTGGTGTCGATTCTTCAGCTGGGGTCCGTTCTGGATTCGATGACGATGTGAACGGAACACTGCCATCAACCGTTGTTCGGGAATGTTCCTCCTCACGAGTCCCAATGTAATCATCTAGAACAGCAACATGACTTGTTAATTCCACAAACTACTGCAGCACAATACTAAATAGCAACAACCACTATAGAAAAGAAAAACTAAACGTAAACAATGGCAACATATGGTGTTGTAGCAAACAATAGCTCTCGCTAAGGCTATCTGCCTAGGCTAGCCTATGTAGCTATTCGGGGCTCCATAAAAGCACGGGTTGTCGAACATTAAAGAGCCTGTGACACCATGCCCAAAACTGTTGTGGCACTGAAATATTGAGGCTACTAGTAATCTCGAACCGTCAGTTTAAAAAGAAAAAAGCGATATACCGTTCCGTAAATATCATAATTTTCGAACATCGCGGGGAAATTCCTTCACTCATTTTGAAGTGTTTGGGGGGAAGCGGAAGTGACGTCAATGCGGGAACGCTTCGAGAGCCAAACACGGACAAAGTGTGTTGTTATGCGTAGAAAATGGTGAATTACTGAGATTAGGCACGTTAATACGTTTTAATGAAGTCGACTACAGTATATTCATATCTGTCAGTGCTTTCATGTCAATTCGGCGACATAAACATAAATGATCGTGGTGAAGATGATGATTACATTAGGATTACAAATCGGGAGTGAGAGCTGCTGAATTTCCTCCCGTCGGATGTGATATAAAAACAAATCGATTATTTTTGTGGTTGTAAACTCAAGTGGATGAAACTACATTTATTAGTGCTTTCATGTCAATTCGGCGAACATATGATACATTAAATGATCGTTTGTTTGAGCCGGTCCTGCATTTCCTGATGAGAAAACAACCGGTGCTTTTTGTAGTTGTAGTACTGTACACCAACATGGATTAAACGTGTGTTTTTTTTACACCAATGTTGGGGAAATTAATGGATAAAATGCACGGATTATTATTATTATTCCCACTCCGATCGGGACAATAGGTCCACCGTTTCCCCGCAGCGAGGGCTCCCCCCGTTGACAGTTTACGTGGGCTGGGTGCAGTGGCGGACTGGCCATCGGGACGAATCCCGATGGGCCGGTACCGAAGTGGCCGGTCGGATAAGGTCACCAGCACATCCCCCATAGGCGGCGCGTGATGCTCAGGTTTGAGAAGGCTAAATAACTTCTTTACCTGACGCTGCCGCCTCGCGGCGTCTATAGAAAAGAGATCCACTCAGTGTGCGGAGTTTAAATCTCTCAAGTCATATTACAGGATAAAGTAAATACAGTTTTAAACTGGCCGTATGCAGAGAAGACGCCGACGTGTCGCCTTATCATTCATATTACATCATCCAATCAGTCGATCATCGATCATATAATATCATAATATATCATATATTTCCTTATCTGAGTCAGCTTCTCCAGCCTCATCTGGCCGTGCAACACTCACAGTGTCACAGACTGTATGCAGAAGTATTATTTAACGCATTATGTTTACGAAACACTCAAGACAAATGTAATTAAAGTCAGATCCACTCGTGTCTTAGACGTGAACGCGCTCTCAGCTGGAGAGAGAAACCCTGGCTTGATTTACCGAGTTGATAACCAGCGTCGTCGGACCGCTTAGCGAGATCTCGTTTGTTAGTTTGTTGTTGTTAGTTTGTTTGTTACTCAAACATATCCAGGGTCTGTTGAACTGGCTTCGTAGTACAGGGCACAGGTGGCTAGCAGCGCTAATGTCAAAGACACAGACATTATACATTATATTTGTATTTTAACAGGATGCAGTGACACAAATATTTACATATTTACATTTACTATATACAGCACCTGCCGCCCCTGACATCCCCACTCCCCCCGTTGACAATTTACTAGCGGTACCGAAGTGGGCCGGTCGAGAGTCCCGGGATGATTTGTAGTCCCATTCCACCACTGGCTACATGACCATATGATCGCCCATATTGACGCACCTCATTCCTAAACTTAGAAGATACAACATAAACCGATCCTTCAGCCTCATATGAGCTCTCAGACACGTTCAACATTAACCTGTCATCGCTGTCTGAGCTTGCTGCTGTGTGCACCATCATGCGTTTACATCTGACTGTATATATATAAAGGTTTTCATGCAGATGCTGGGATCCTGGACGGTGCAGCTGGAGCGCTGTGCCCGCAATGACGTCACCCATCATTTGGCGGGACTTGAAGAATCCGCGAGAAGATCCAGAAAATTGTCAACATTGAAGGCAGATTAATGGTTATCAAAGTACAAATATCCAAAATCAGTTCAGTAACGGTTTTCAAGGGGACAATATGTACTCAAATTGATGGGTTTGGATGATGGGGGAAAACCGTGTCACAGGCTCTTTAATGTAAGGATAAAATAGACTTCTTTGTTAGAAGTGAGCGTACCTTGCAGGGACTCCAGTAAAGCCATTGCCGTTTTCCCTACATCGCAGGAAAGTCCTCGAAAATCCGCGTTCGGACATCTGTGCAGAGACATCCTGGAACACTTTCACATTTCGCGTTGTTCCGTCGAGCTCCCGCTGGATTTTATCATCCCCAATGAGATGTAGGAACGTCGTCACCTCCTCGGTCGACCACGGTGTGCTTTTCTTCGACGTTGCCATTTTTGTAGCTCCTCCGTTTACAAAATGCTGCAAGCTTGCTTCTTGATATATGTGACGCGAGGGATGATCTCGCGCGCGATCTTGTGACGATTCTCTCTGACCAATCAGCACTCGAGTGTTGACGTCACAGCCCTGGCCTGGTCTGATAGAACCACGATTTTATGGGGCCGGAAAAAGAGGGGAAAAGTACCCGCTAGCCGGTACTAGGCTATATGGAAATGCCACCAAAAACTGGCCTGGCCGCTTGAGGACGGTTCAGGACGCTTAAACGGGGCTACCCGCTGCAGTGGAAATGCGCCATAAGTGTCAAGGAGTGAACTTCTGAGGCATGAACTCAATTGCACGACTCAAACTCAGACTCGGATAGTGTTTCAAAATAAAGACTTTACTGGGATTTGCACAGTAATGAAACAAGGAAAACAAAAACACTCTTTCGAGGAAAACTAGAAGAGTGATCAATAACATAGATCCGTGAGAAGTCCGTGAGGTAAGCAGTAACGTAGGTCATAGAGAGACAACAAACTGACAATGAACAGGAGGGAGCCAACACAATATATACACAGGTAAAGGGGACACAGGTGGAAACAATCAGGGCGGGGAAAACAATCAAAGATGCAGGAGACAGAAAGGGGCGGGCAGCGTGGAGGCCTGAAATGAGAGGGAGAATTAATTAAGGGAATAAACATAAAGCACAGGACAAAGGGACATGACAAAACTAACCTAAAGAATAAACTTTCACTATAAGTTTCTTGGACATGACATTAAGCGATTTAAAAAAACAAACAATACAATCTTAAAATTAAGTCTAAAATGGACAGGGAGCCAGTGGGGGGGGGCGCCAGTGGAGGGGAGCCAGTGGAGGGGAGCCAGTGGGGGGGGCAGTGGGGGGGGGGCCAGTAGAGGGAAGCCAGTGCAGGGGAGCCAGTGGGGGGGGGGGGGGGGGCAGTGGAGGGGAGCCAGTGGAGGGAAGCCAGTGGAGGAGCCAGTGGAGGGAGCCAGTGGAGGGGAGCCAGTGGAGGGGAGCCAGTGGAGGGAGCCAGTGGAGGGGAGCCAGTGGAGGGGAGCCAGTGGAGGGGAGCCAGTGGAGGGAGGCCAGTGGAGGACCAGTGGAGGGAGCCAGTGGAGGGAGCCAGTGGAGGGGAGCCAGTGGAGGGGAGCCAGTGGAGGGGAGCCAGTGGAGGGGAGCCAGTGGAGGGAGCCAGGGGAGGGAGCCAGTGGAGGGGAGCCAGTGGAGGGAGCCAGTGGAGGAGCCAGTGGAGGGGAGCCAGTGGAGGGGAGCCAGTGGAGGGGAGCCAGTGGAGGGAGCCAGTGGAGGGGAGCCAGTGGAGGGGAGCCAGTGGAGGGGAGCCAGTGGAGGGGAGCCAGTGGAGGGAGGCCAGTGGAGGGGAGCCAGGGGAGGGAGCCAGTGGAGGGAAGCCAGTGGAGGGGAGCCAGTGGAGGGAAGCCAGTGGAGGGAAGCCAGAATTGGTGTGATGTGTTCATGCTTGGGTGTTCCTGTAAGCAGCCGAGCCGCAGCGTTTTGTACCAGCTGCAGGCGTATCACAATATTAAGTAGGTTTTTGAGGGATTAAATAGTTTTGTTTGATTGTGTTTCTCATGTAAGCACACTTTGTTTAAGCTTTGAACAGCTACAGCATGGGTCGGCAACAGGCGGCCCGCGGGCCATTGGTGGCCCGCCAGCAATAATATTTGGCCCGTAATTTTTTTTACAACATAGGACCGAGAGTCGCACATCAGGGTTTCTGTTAGCCGGTAATTACCGGTTTTTATCTGGTAAAATTCATTAAAAACTGGTAAATTCAAAACCTGTTGGTCAAAATGTCTAATTAGGGATGCTCCGATCGATCGGTCGCCGGTCATTATCGGCCGATATTCACTCTTAATAGTTTGATCGGTGCTCTCTATAAAGGCCGATCAGGAGAGCTGGATCTGATCGATATGGACATAAAACGTAAGCGAAAATCCTGCTTCGTAGTACAGGCCCCTGCTGTAACTGTTTAACATATATATCAAAAAACTTCTGCTATTGCAGTTAGAAATACATTTTCCCATGCCGTATTTGGTTCTGCATCTCAAATATGAATTTTTTTTATTTGACATTTTAAAGTAGACATTTAAAAGTAGACACTAAAGATTTAGATAACATTTGTTATGGTGGCTTACCTCCTTCAATGTAAGGCTTATAGTAGACCATTCTGGCTCATTGTCACATATATGGAAAACTTTAATATAACAAAGCCATTATTATTGTTGCTATTATTAGTCACATGGTTCTTTTTATAAGCCAACTCTTCTACCCAATTTTTTTTAATATTGTGTTTTTGTTTTGGTCTTTAAAGCATGTTTGAATTTCAATTCAAAGGCTTTATTGTAATTTGCACCCCCCGCTTAGAAAAAGAAAAAAAAAGGTTAGCCCTAAAGAGTGCAGGGTTAGGGCTAAATAATAAATACAATTTAAAAAAAAAAGTGCTTTTAGTTCTGTGCTTTCTTTTCTCTGTGGTTGTGTTTTGCAGATTGTGTCTGAGTACAGCGTGGTGGTGCTGCTGGAGGTGATGGATGAGAGTGGTAAGGCCATGAAACTGCTCCTCAAACACCTTAATGACTATGGGTGAGTTCTCCACACAAAGTAGCATGCACATTCATTTAAAGGGGCCCTATTCTGCACATTTTCAGGTTACATTTTTTATTTTGTGTCTCTACTGTGACATGTCTCCATGGTTTAATGTTCAAAAAGCTCTTTATTTTTTTCCTACTGCCTGTGCCGCAGCACCTCTTTGCACCCTCTGTCTGAAACCAGAGCCCAGTCTGCTCTGACAATAACATTTTAATGTATGTGGCTAAAAATCAAATCAAATCTTATGGGCATCTAAAATGATACAAACGAATTATTGATGATTTTGAGAGATTTTCAGTTCCAGTTGTTCTGTTTTCTGGCAGAGATAACAAAAGGAAATCCGTACGGCATTGCTGTGCAGTGAACCTCTGGGACGGAAGACTTACAAGGAGAAGTTTGTCTACTTCTACAGGTCGGAACACAAGTACAGACTATCCTGTGTGTGGTTAAAATACCTTTTAGGGCAACCAGTGCCTTTATTGTAGAGACAGACCTGACATGGGGAGTGATGGACACACGGCAACATGGTCTTCGAACTGGATTCAGACCAAGCCTCAGTACACATCAATCTACAATTGAGCTATACGTTATGTCTCACAGGAATTAAAATATGTCTTAAATTGGTAACAGCCACATTCAATTGGATACATATGATTGAAAAACTGTGTGGAATATCAAAGACAAAAAAAACAGTAATGTTTGTTTTTGAACCAGTAAGCTGTGACCACATTACATTACTCTTCTTTGAGACGCTTCAATCTTTTAACTCCTACAATTTATTTGTTGTCTATGGTCCGGTAGCTAAGACCCAGAACATCATAGGCTTTACAAATCATCACATTGTGCCGTTGGGGCCAAACTCTACATACATTTCCCACAAGGCTTTACTGAAAAACTTCAAGTGGTTTATGAGCTATCTCACTAACTAATAGAAATACTTTAATAAACAAACAAAACATAACATGTGTGTTTATAAGCTTTATAATACAGTACATGTTTGTGGCTTTGTGTTTTAGAAAGAAAGAAGTGCAGATATTAGACTCCTACCAGTACGTAGAAAAGAATGAAGATAATGAATATGATGAAGATGAAGAAGATGAAGATGATGAATATGATGAAGAAGATGTTGACGAGCTAGCCAGAGAGCCTTTCGCTGTCCTTCTCAAATGTCCAAACACAGGTATTTGTGTGTGTGTGTGTTTAGTTTTTTAGACTATCAATGTGAGGATCATTTGGGTTTTTGTGTTAATGCGGACCTTTATGGATTATGAGGACATTTTGGCATGTTCTCTATTTGGTACAGACTTTCAATGGACTGTTTGAATGTTAAATCACTTCTTTAGTTAAATAGGGGTTAAAGGTTAGGCAAAATTGTTTTGTTTATGTCGGTCCACACAGGTGTGTTTATATATGTGTGGTGTGTGTGTGTGTGTGTGTGTGTGTGTGTGTGTGTGTGTGTGTGTGTGTGTGTGTGTGTGTGTGTGTGTGTGTGGTGTGTGTGTGTGTGTGTGTGTGTGTCTTGCACGGATATCATTGTGAGGACCACTTGGGACCTTTCTATATTGTGACGTCCTAACTTTGAGAAAGACCTAAATGGACTATTTAAATAGAAATACTTTGTTAAAGTTAGACTTAGGTTGCGATAAGGGCCGGATAATTATTTGTTGTGTGTGTGTGTGTGTGTGTGTGTGTGTGGTTTGTGTGTGTTTGGCCTCAAGTTGTGCAGAATCTGGTGTTGATCCTGCGGGTGTCCACAACCAAACCAAGTGATGCGAGACAGAGCTGAACGCTCTTCATTACGGGGTTGAAGATGTGAGGGAAAGATGGCAGAATGATGTAGTGTTTAAAATATTATTGATGGGTTTGAGAGAAAAACAATGTGTGAAAATCTTTACATTAACATTTGTTGTTTATCCAATCCACTTTATTTATATAGTCCATCTTAAAACAGAGGGTTTTACCGAATGCTTCACAGCAGACAGAACATTATAATAAAATTAGGGCTGTCAGTCGATTAAAATAGTTAATCACGATTAATCGCAAATTAATCGCACATTTTTGATCTGTTCTAAATGTACCTTAGAGGAATATTTTACAGTTTTTAATACTCCTATCAACATATGAGTGGACAAATATGCTTTATGCTAATGTTTATTATCATTTGAACAATGACAAATATTCTCATGAATATTAAAAAACAACCTCTGAACATTACAAAATTCGCCTCAATTCAACCTGGAACCTCTCTCATACAATACAAATGGGGGTGTTGTGTTGTGTGTGTGTGTTGTGTGTGTGTGTGTGTGTGTGTGGTGTGTGTGTGTGTGTGTGTGTGTGTGTGTGTGTGTGTGTGTGTGTGTGTGTGTGTGTGTGTGTGTGTGTGTGTGTGTGTGTGTTGTGTGTGTGTTGGATCGTTGGAGCTATGTGCTGCCTGGACGCTGCAATCATGTTGCTGCAATCATGAGTGTGCTGACTTCTCCTACAATGTCCCGCTGTCTGCTTCCTGCATAAAGTCAAGTGCTCGGTGCAGTTGTGGCGAAATGTCGCTCCTCTGTTTTCATTTAAACAGCTCCTTATACCCGTTAGCGCAGCTAGCTAGCACCAGATACTAACAACAACAACAACAATGCACGTAAGGGCCCTTTCTCATTTCTCGAACTCCCCTCCTCGACTCCTATCCTCGATACTTAGTCCCGCCCACAGGAGATGCGAGCGGAGGAGCCGAGGAGGGGAACCGAGGAGAGAGGAGGGGAAGCAGCAGGCGGTTAGAGAAATGAGAACTCCTCTCCTCTGATGCGGCTTTCACACCAGCGCTTTCCCTTTCTAGCTCCCGAGCGGGAGCTTTTCTGGTTCAGCTCCGGTTTCCCTTTCAGCTCCGCTCTGTGCACCACCGCCCACTGGCTCCCCAGAAGCTGCCCTTGCTGCGTCATGACGTCACCGTTTACATCGCTGATTTGCTCCCCAACGGCAGCTCACAACAACTGCGTCGGGTCGATGATCGTGTTGCTTTTAATCACACGAAGCCAGAAATAAATTGAATAACGACTTCTCCAACCTTATACTTTTCTCCAGAGTGCCGTGGTTCATTGTTTATTCATGTGTTTCTTCTGCAGCATTTACCGACCGCTGCAGTGCTGCTCTTCACTGAGTTTATTCTCCCCGTTAGCTCTCCCGGTTAGCTCACACTGCAGCGGGCCGCTCTAAGTATTCACTGTCCGACTCACACAAGCAGCTGATGCATATCCCCAGTTCCCCTTAGCCTAAGTGAATGTGTGTCAGTCTGAATTGACACTGTTTGGTATCACAACGCTGTTATGAAAGTTTCTCTGGTATAAAACGGGTGATGTTGGCATAGCAACCGAAGCTAAACTGACTACTTGCATCCGATAGCTGCAATAATACAAAACAACACGTCTGCCTCCTCTCCACAAGATCGATAACAGTGAACGGATGGTCAAAGTAAGGCACAAATAAACAGAATCACACGAAGCCTGGTTAGTGCTGCCTGACTTTATAAAGTGTGTTTATAGGCACTACTGCTTGTAGGCAGGCATAACAGTCGACCCATGTCAGGGAGGTGGGTTTAGTTTCCTGCACGCCTCGACGTAAGCGACGTCGCCTCTTAGCTCCAAAGCTCTTGCCTCTGGACCGACAATTTTTGGAGCTGGAAATGAAGCGGATTCCGGAGCTAAGAGCCGGCGCAGCTCCGGTGTGAACTGGAAAACACCGGCGCTTTTCAGGCTCTAGCTCCGAGCCGGAGCTGAAAAGGCGCTGGTGTGAAAGGGGCATGAGTGGGTCATTTTAAAGAGACGTCCATTAATGATGACAGGAGGCAGCAGCCTCTGTCTGATGGACAGATGTGTTCATGAACCACTTATATTTACTTTGATTCATTCACAGTCCAGTGTAATGAGACAATAATGGCTACAGATGCGGACACACACACACACACACACACACACACACACACACACACACACACACACCACACACACACACACAACACACAACACACACACACACACCCACACACACACACACACACACACACCACACACACACAGAATCAAGCAGAGCACTCTCATAATAACGTACCACTATCAGAGACTGGATATATCCCCCCCCTCTCTGGTCGCTACAATGTGGAAAATAAATTACGGGCCAAAAGTTTTATTTACAAGTATTAAAAGTAAGCAGAGGACACCAAACCAACTGACACCTGTCTGTCTGCTGCAAATCGACGCACACACTGTACCACACACACCTACACCACACACCACACACACACACACACACCCACACACACACACATCACACACACACACACACACACACACACACACACACACCACACACACACACACACACACACACACACACACACATATACAGCTCCTAAAACAGGCTACAGCCGTGGTGTATTTTATTGTGAAGCACTAAATGGTTTTAGAAAAATATCGACTCTTTGTTTGTAGATATCTACTAAACTAAAGCAAAATGAGTAGGCCTGTTCTACTGAGTGATATATATTATACACACTGCTCTGCTTTCTGCACGGACCTCACAGCTGTTCTCTCTGTAAACATCGCGTCGCGATGAAAGCAGTTAATAAAATAATATCCAGGGGATGCATGCAGAGCTGTCATTGGCTGAGATAAGTCCGGCCGTGCGTCACGAGTCTTTGAAACATCTCTGTTGCCGGAAATGCATCCACGAAGCAGCCGTGGAGGACCGTGGAGGACCCATCAGTGTATCCTCGGTTATAGCTCCTCCAGAGAGCCTCCTCGACGCTCGATCCTCGGTCCTCGAAGTGCATTTAGATAAATGAGATGTCCTTCAACATGGCGCGCTGAAATTCATTTCCGGGTCACTACCGGAGGACCGAGGAGTCGAGGAGTCGAGGAGGGGGATTTGATGAAATGAGAAAGGGCCAAGGTCTCTCTCTCGCTCGCTCGGGCCACATTACACACACCCTCCCGGTCCTCCCGATGGTCAGTCGGTGCCTGCCGGTGAGCGTGGAAGTGTGGTCTGCCACAAGCGGGCGGCAGGAGCGGGGCTGTCAGTAGATGGTATTTTAAACTCGATGCGCTCTGAAACTATGGGGCGGCCGAGGAAAAAAAATACACATGCGTTAATCGCGTTAAAATAATTAGTGGCGTTAAAAAAAAAATTGCGTTAACGCGTTATTAACGCGTTAACTTGACAGCCCTAAATAAAATATAATATTACAATAATAAATAAAAGGCACACATAAGAATAGATGAAAAGGCACATAAGGGCTATGGACAGACAAATAAAAGCATAACAATCGATAAAACATAACTCAAACTGACTCGAAAGCGAGGGAAAAGAGGTGGGTCTTCAGGCGGGACTTAAACGTTTGAAGGGTGAGTGGGTGTACACCTGTAGAAGGTCTGAGATGAGATGTACTGAGGGGCCAGCCCATTAATGGCGCATTTCCACTGCAGCGGGGTAGCCCCGTTTAAGCGTCCCTAAGCGTCCTCGCTCAGGCCTCGGGCTGCCTCGCTGGCCGGCCGAGGCCGTGGCGCATTTCCATTACAGTTTAGGACCTGGGGTAGCAAGGCGGGACGATCGGCTTTTTGGGCGGAGGGACGCTGGGTAAAACTGCAGTGGCGTCATTTTCAATGCGACACAACTCACAAAACACACACAACAATGGAGGATGTGGAAGCGATCGTTTTCTTGTTTATTGTGAAATCCATGGTGCTGACATGCTATGCTCTGCATAACGTCTGCGAGAGTCATGGAGAGGACTATGATGATGGGTGGAATGCACTAGCAGCAGAGCCTGGGGTAGCAGTGGCTCAAGGTGTCTTTGATGCGCTACCTGAATACCTACATTTGCATTGTATTGCATTCATTGTATTGAACATAAATACATCTTTTTTTTTCCATATACATGTGTTTGTCAAATTTTTTAAACAAATGTTATCTGAATTGAATATTTAGTAAATATTTGAATTTCAAGCACCAGTAAGTACTGCCCCATAATAAGAACATTTGAGGAAATATCAGATCATGAAAAGAAAATCTTTCTAATAAATTAAGCGAATATCAAAGCTAACTATAAACATAAATACTAAAGTGTAAAACACAGCAAAACTATATTCATAAATGCAAGTGTAAAATAGTGTGGACAATTGTAAACATGGATGGGGACTAAAGTATCCACAACATAAAATAATATATTAAATATAACCTCAATCTTTCTTCTAGACATGTTAAAAGCTTGCTTGAATGGGTTATAGGTTTATTTTGTTCTCTCGTCTTTGAAATATATAAGGAATGTGTTGTTTGAGTCTAGTAGAACGAGGGTATTACAATTGAGCAATTTCTACATGTATTATGTATTTATCATGTATTCTTAATACCATTACAAAATAAACATGTAATAATGTTTTAGAGGAGGACCTCAAGCTAGCAAACTCAATTTCTTGCTTTAAATCTCTTAAAAGTAAGGGGCTTTTTCCTAACTGATGGTGTTTGTTATTGCTTTATACATTCATGTATGTTTATGATTTTTTTATGTTGGGTGCCATTCATTATCAACAAGAGATAAGATAAGTCAAAGAAGTACTTTATTGATGGCAGTATAAAAATACAAAAAAAATGTTGTATCAAAAAGGCATGCCATTAAACAATACAAATAAAAAATGTAAAACTGTATTGCAGCCAGCATAAATATACATGGAATTGTAAATATAAAATGAAAATTTTAAAGAAAATAAATAAACAAGGAAGTACAAATGTTGCATTTAAAAATTAACTAGATAAAAAATATATAATATGTACAATAACTATTAAGGTTTTTTGAAGTATCAGGGAGGAGACGCTGCCCAGTCATGGTGCCGTTCCTGCTGGGCCCGATCCTCTCCTCCTCGTTTCCTCTTGCCTGGGTGACAATAAGATAATAATTAGCAATAAGGAAAACACACAGGACAGGTACAGGTCACACAAGGATATAAGAATAACATGTATAAACAGAACAACAGTAAGGTGAACTAAAGAAAGTTCTGGCCCTAGATGTTTACAATGATTGTGAAAGTGAATTACATTATGTCCAGCCTGTTGATAATGAATATAAATATATGTATATGATAGGATGTCACACACAACTGTACTAGCTGCTTACTAGCTAAGACTTTACTTGAAACAGAGCATTTCCACACAGTGATATAGCTTATTTTAATTACTGACGATGGATGATCCAAGGTTTAAAAAAACAAAACACAATTCCAGTCGCTTTGCCATTTCTATTTCTTACCTAGAACCACACGCTGCGGTGTCGTGATGGCACTCGGTGTTGGTGGTTGAGTTGGTGTCGATTCTTCAGCTGGGGTCCGTTCTGGATTCGATGACGATGTGAACGGAACACTGCCATCAACCGTTGTTCGGGAATGTTCCTCCTCACGAGTCCCAATGTAATCATCTAGAACAGCAACATGACTTGTTAATTCCACAAACTACTGCAGCACAATACTAAATAGCAACAACAACTATAGAAAAGAAAAACTAAACGTAAACAATGGCACATATGGTGTTAGCAAACAATAGCTCTCGCTAAGGCTATCTGCCTAGGCTAGCTATGTAGCTATTCGGGGCTCCATAAAAGCACGGGTTGTCGAACATTAAAGAGCCTGTGACACCATCCCAACAACTGTTGTGCAATGAAATATTGGGCTACTAGTAATCTCGAACCGTCAGTTTAAAAAAGAAAAAGCGATACCGTTCCGTTAAATATCAATAATTTCGAACATCGCGGGGAAATTCCTTCACTCATTTTGAAGTTTTGGGGGAAGCCGGAAGTGACGTCAATGCGGGAACGCTTCGAGAGCCAAACACGGACAAAGTGTGTTGTTATGCGTAGAAATGGTGAATTACTGAGATTAGGCACGTTAATAACGTTTTAATGAAGTCGACTACAGTATATTCATATCTGTCAGTGCTTTCATGTCAATTCGGCGACATAAACATAAATGATCGTGGTGAAGATGATGATTACATTAGGATTACAAATCGGGAGTGAGAGCTGCTGAATTTCCTCCCGTCGGATGTGATATAAAAACAAATCGATTATTTTTGTGGTTGTAAACTCAAGTGGATGAAACTACATTTATTAGTGCTTTCATGTCAATTCGGCGAACATATGATACATTAAATGATCGTTTGTTTGAGCCGGTCTGCATTTCCTGATGAGAAAACAAACCGGTGCTTTTTGTAGTTGTAGTACTGTACACCAACATGGATTAAACGTGTGTTTTTTTTACCACAATGTTGGGGAAATTAATGGATAAAATGCACGGATTATTATTATTATTCCCACTCCGATCGGGACAATAGGTCCACCGTTTCCCCGCAGCGAGGCTCCCCCCGTTGACAGTTTACGTGGGCTGGGTGCAGTGGCGGACTGGCCATCGGGACGAATCCCGATGGGCCGGTACCGAAGTGGGCCGGTCGGATAAGTCACCAGCACATCCCCCATAGGCGGCGCGTGAGGCTCAGGTTTGAGAAGGCTAAATAACTTCTTTTACCTGACGCTGCCCGCCTCCGGCGTCTATAGAAAAGAGATCCACTCAGTGTGCGGAGTTTAAATCTCTCAAGTCATATTACAGGATAAAGTAAATACAGTTTAAACTGCCGTATGCAGAGAAGACGCCGACGTGTCGCACTTATCATTCATATTACATCATCAATCAGTCGATCATCGATCATATAATATCATAATATATCATATATTTCCTTATCTGAGTCAGCTTCTCCAGCCTCATCTGGCCGTGCAACACTCACAGTGTCACAGACTGTATGCAGAAGTATTATTTAACGCATTATGTTTACGAAACACTCAAGACAAATGTAATTAAAGTCAGATCCACTCGTGTCTTAGACGTGAACGCGCTCTCAGCTGGAGAGAGAAACCCTGGCTTGATTTACCGAGTTGATAACCAGCGTCGTCGGACCGCTTAGCGAGATCTCGTTTGTTAGTTTGTTGTTGTTAGTTTGTTTGTTACTCAAACATATCCAGGGTCTGTTGAACTGGCTTCGTAGTACAGGGCACAGGTGGCTAGCAGCGCTAATGTCAAAGACACAGACATTATACATTATATTTGTATTTTAACAGGATGCAGTGACACAAATATTTACATATTTACATTTACTATATACAGCACCTGCCGCCCCTGACATCCCCACTCCCCCCGTTGACAATTTACTAGCGGTACCGAAGTGGGCCGGTCGAGAGTCCCGGGATGATTTGTAGTCCCATTCCACCACTGGCTACATGACCATATGATCGCCCATATTGACGCACCTCATTCCTAAACTTAGAAGATACAACATAAACCGATCCTTCAGCCTCATATGAGCTCTCAGACACGTTCAACATTAACCTGTCATCGCTGTCTGAGCTTGCTGCTGTGTGCACCATCATGCGTTTACATCTGACTGTATATATATAAAGGTTTTCATGCAGATGCTGGGATCCTGGACGGTGCAGCTGGAGCGCTGTGCCCGCAATGACGTCACCCATCATTTGGCGGGACTTGAAGAATCCGCGAGAAGATCCAGAAAATTGTCAACATTGAAGGCAGATTAATGGTTATCAAAGTACAAATATCCAAAATCAGTTCAGTAACGGTTTTCAAGGGGACAATATGTACTCAAATTGATGGGTTTGGATGATGGGGGAAAACCGTGTCACAGGCTCTTTAATGTAAGGATAAAATAGACTTCTTTGTTAGAAGTGAGCGTACCTTGCAGGGACTCCAGTAAAGCCATTGCCGTTTTCCCTACATCGCAGGAAAGTCCTCGAAAATCCGCGTTCGGACATCTGTGCAGAGACATCCTGGAACACTTTCACATTTCGCGTTGTTCCGTCGAGCTCCCGCTGGATTTTATCATCCCCAATGAGATGTAGGAACGTCGTCACCTCCTCGGTCGACCACGGTGTGCTTTTCTTCGACGTTGCCATTTTTGTAGCTCCTCCGTTTACAAAATGCTGCAAGCTTGCTTCTTGATATATGTGACGCGAGGGATGATCTCGCGCGCGATCTTGTGACGATTCTCTCTGACCAATCAGCACTCGAGTGTTGACGTCACAGCCCTGGCCTGGTCTGATAGAACCACGATTTTATGGGGCCGGAAAAAGAGGGGAAAAGTACCCGCTAGCCGGTACTAGGCTATATGGAAATGCCACCAAAAACTGGCCTGGCCGCTTGAGGACGGTTCAGGACGCTTAAACGGGGCTACCCGCTGCAGTGGAAATGCGCCATAAGTGTCAAGGAGTGAACTTCTGAGGCATGAACTCAATTGCACGACTCAAACTCAGACTCGGATAGTGTTTCAAAATAAAGACTTTACTGGGATTTGCACAGTAATGAAAACAAGGAAAACAAAAACACTCTTTCGAGGAAAACTAGAAGAGTGATCAATAACATAGATCCGTGAGAAGTCCGTGAGGTAAGCAGTAACGTAGGTCATAGAGAGACAACAAACTGACAATGAACAGGAGGGAGCCAACACAATATATACACAGGTAAAGGGGACACAGGTGGAAACAATCAGGGCGGGGAAAACAATCAAAGATGCAGGAGACAGAAAGGGGCGGGCAGCGTGGAGGCCTGAAATGAGAGGGAGAATTAATTAAGGGAATAAACATAAAGCACAGGACAAAGGGACATGACAAAACTAACCTAAAGAATAAACTTTCACTATAAGTTTCTTGGACATGACATTAAGCGATTTAAAAACAAACAATACAATCTTAAAATTAAGTCTAAAATGGACAGGGAGCCAGTGGGGGGGGGGAGCCAGTGGAGGGGAGCCAGTGGAGGGGAGCCAGTGGGGGGGGGCAGTGGGGGGGGGGGCCAGTAGAGGGAAGCCAGTGCAGGGGAGCCAGTGGGGGGGGGGGGGGGGGGGCAGTGGAGGGGAGCCAGTGGAGGGAAGCCAGTGGAGGGGAGCCAGTGGAGGGAGCCAGTGGAGGGGAGCCAGTGGAGGGGAGCCAGTGGAGGGAGCCAGTGGAGGGGAGCCAGTGGAGGGGAGCCAGTGGAGGGAGGCCAGTGGAGGGAGCCAGTGGAGGGAGCCAGTGGAGGGAGCCAGTGGAGGGGAGCCAGTGGAGGGGAGCCAGTGGAGGGGAGCCAGTGGAGGGGAGCCAGTGGAGGGGAGCCAGTGGAGGGAGCCAGTGGAGGGGAGCCAGTGGAGGGGAGCCAGTGGAGGGGAGCCAGTGGAGGGAGCCAGTGGAGGGGAGCCAGTGGAGGGGAGCCAGTGGAGGGGAGCCAGTGGAGGGAGCCAGTGGAGGGGAGCCAGTGGAGGGGAGCCAGTGGAGGGGAGCCAGTGGAGGGGAGCCAGTGGAGGGAGGCCAGTGGAGGGGAGCCAGTGGAGGGAGGCCAGTAGAGGGAAGCCAGTGGAGGGGAGCCAGTGGAGGGAGGCCAGTGGAGGGAAGCCAGAATTGGTGTGATGTGTTCATGCTTGGGTGTTCCTGTAAGCAGCCGAGCCGCAGCGTTTTGTACCAGCTGCAGGCGTATCACAATATTAAGTAGGTTTTTGAGGGATTAAATAGTTTTGTTTGATTGTGTTTCTCATGTAAGCACACTTTGTTTAAGCTTTGAACAGCTACAGCATGGGTCGGCAACAGGCGGCCCGCGGGCCATTGGTGGCCCGCCAGCAATAATATTTGGCCCGTAATTTTTTTTTACAACATAGGACCGAGAGTCGCACATCAGGGTTTCTGTTAGCCGGTAATTACCGGTTTTTATCTGGTAAAATTCATTAAAAACTGGTAAATTCAAAACCTGTTGGTCAAAATGTCTAATTAGGGATGCTCCGATCGATCGGTCGCCGGTCATTATCGGCCGATATTCACTCTTAATAGTTTGATCGGTGCTCTCTATAAAGGCCGATCAGGAGAGCTGGATCTGATCGATATGGACATAAACGCGAGAGAAGTATAACCGGACCCGAGAGAGATCAGATCAGCTGCTGCATAATCACCTGAAGCCCCGCCCACTGTTGAGTGCGCTGCATGAGAAACTGACGGGCTGTCAGGAGAGAGAGGGAGAGAGGGAGAGGGGAAAAGAGAGGATCCGTTTCTCCTGTGTTATTATCCAAAGTTAATGTAAACGTTTGAATAATGTACTTCATCTACTACAAGTAGTTTGTTTGAATGTAATAATTTTATGTTGTTTGTTGTTTGTGGAATCATTTATTGAAAAATGAATCTGAACTTTTCGATCTGTAACGATTATAAACTGAAGCAATATAAAAATTACCGGTACTCCCATTAACTGAGTTTTAAACATCAGCATATCCTGTCATAGTCCGGTGATTACCTGCTAACGGAAACTTTGCTACACCATTCTTATTATTATTATTATTATTATTATTGAAACATGACATATACATTCATAATGTCTGCGGAGGGAGGGGAAGCGGCGCTGTGGAAGAGCAGAGCGCGAGGGAGAGCTGTCATCTTCCCTTTACAAGCTTCAAACATGTATTTATCGTGTGATTTTGGAAATAAAAGTTCCATATTCTGAAAGCCAAGACTTTGTTTATTTAAAATCAAACAAAACACCCGAAAAACTAGTTTTTTACGCAAATCCACGTTTATTTTGAAATGAGCCGCGATTTCCGACTGATTTCGATAGAGCGGGTCACATATGGCAAATGTGTGGTTGTGGGGAACCAGGTCAATTAAAGTACTTATTTAACTATTAAATACATTGAGTTTGAGTAAAATACTTGGTTACTGATTAATTTAGGTTATAATATATTAAATTGCAAAGCAAAACATGCTGTAATTGATTTATTTTGTCCTTTAATATTTTTTAAAGGTTTTCAACCTGAAAGAATGTGTCCTTGAAAAGTTGAAATAAAGAAAAGGAAAAAGGATTACAGTTGTCCATGCGTCCTCTGTTGCCCCTCAAGCCTCTCAAATGTGGGCAAACACTCAAATAAATGCCCCAAACCCAGAGAACTTGACAATACTTATCAGAATAAAAGTGTTAAATAACACTGCTACCTAGTTAATAACTCTACTTTACTCAGTGGAGGCTCGTCCATTGAGGAAAGGGAGGACCATCCTCCCTACAATTTCAGAGAAAAATTAACTTTGAAGAGAACAATAAATACACCTCAATTTAAAAGATAAGTCTGTTAAAATACAGATAATAGCCCTGGCTTTGGGACTGAAATGGGGCTAGAGAGGACGAGCCTCCCTTTGGGCGGGTCTAGCCAGGGGCTCTGGATTGGGCGCATCAGTGAACCAATCAGCGGATCTGACTGCGCATCAGAGTGTTGATGGGGAGGGTTGTCAGCGATATCAGAGTTTTTTCTGAACCGGGGAACAGGGGCGCTGCGCCCTCTTACCACAATCAATTTCTTGGGTTAGGGTTTGATTATGTTCTGGCCCGCCATCTTGTGGCTCAGCAAAAAATTGGCCCACGGCCAAACTTACTTGCCTACCCCTGACCTACAGTATGAATAAAGTAAAAATAAATAAACACAATGTACTTTTTCCATTCTGAATTTGGTTGTGTTGTTCTTTCTTCTGCAGAACATTATGATTTTGGGAGACTTTAATGCCGATGGACGGTATTTCTCCATGAGGAAGAAGGACTCGATCCTCATCTCCTCGGCCCCTTATTATTGGCTGATAGACGATGATGTCGACACCACGACTAGTAACAATAATGACCACACCTACGACAGGTAATACACGTTTCATTGTTACAGTTCAACCAAAGCATTTCTTGTGTTTGTTAAAATAAAAAAGAATTGTGCTGCATTTCCAAATAACAGGATCGTTGTTTACGGAAAAAGGATGCTGAAGGCCATCGTCCCCGACTCAGCCAAAGCCTACAACTTCGAGGAAGACTTGAACTTGACAGAAGAAGAAGTGAGACTCATGTTTAGGGGTATCGTTGGTACAATGAGATGTTACCCCCCCCCCCCAGTCTACCCTACTGTAACACCGAAACCTGCTGAAGTGACACAGCCCAACCCATTACCGGTTTAAATGCATGGATGTAAATGTTTCTGGTTTAGCACTAGCAGCATCATAAACAATACATTTTATTTGGGATTATTAACAGCTACACTACCGAAGCCCACCGGCTGGTTGGAAAGTATATTAAAGCACATGAGGATAGTTTTATAAAAACTGCCAGAAGGGTGGAAAAAGATTAGGTAGGCTAGGAACGTTAGCTATCTACCTAACAAGCTGCCAAACGAAAGTTAGCTATCTACTTTACAAACTAGAAAACATTTGCTATATATCTCACTTAGCTAGCCAATGTTAGCTATCTTGCTATTTATTGACAAATTGGTGATTCGCATAACTTAGGTCTCTTATTTAATATCCTATGGTTAGACTTGCAGTGTGAACTTGTGTCTACAGTTCTGGCAGTGAGAGTCATTTAAAAAACATTGTTGACATGCTTTTATTAAGCTGACCGACCGCTGTCATATAGCCAGCAGCTAAAATTCCCAAATGTACGTTGTTTGGATAAACTAATCACATAATGGTTATCTAAATGGTTAATTTCTTTCCCAAAAAACTGTTACAACTTAATAACAGTCATTCAAAAGCTTAAAAAGCGATTTATTTATTAAATTGTTGATGAAGCTGGCAACCCTATTCCAAGTAATCGCGCATTTGCTCTAACCGGAAGAACAAACTTAAAATAAATATTGACGCTATTAAATGTTATTTTCTGTCCCAGACTCAGAGTGTCAGTGATCACTACCCTGTGGAGGTGGAGCTGAAGCAGAAAGCTCAGAGAAAAAGGAATCCAGGGACAACAGGGGGTAAAGATGTCTCTTGTTTCATCAACATCAGTGACACATATTAGACATTGGAGTTAATTTAGTTATGTTTTTATGGCCCTTGCTGCATCATGAATCTCACATTAACAATATAATTACATTTCTATTGTACTGATGACTTACAGGAGCCCAGAAGAAGAAGGCCGGGCCAGCATCGAAAAAGAGGAGAGGAGCGTAAACCAAGAGAAGAGGAACCGATCTTCAATAGCTTTAGCTTTAGCTTTATTAGCTTTTAGTGATGAGCGCTATTTAAGTGTATGCACAGAATAGAGCTTGTATTGCTTCTTGATGTTTTTGATGCAACCTGAAGTTCAGCAACAGAACAGTTTCAGTAATGTAGGACACATTTTGTTAAATGAAAATATTTAAACTAAATTCATAGAATTGAAATGTTGTTCAAATGAGGTAGAAGGTGAAGACTTCATTTTAAGATTTGTAATCAAAGTATTTTAACTATTTGGTTGAAAAACAAGTTGCTTATAGTAGTACTTCATTCAAATTCACCTATATGACAAATACACTAACTGAGAGATAGACGAGCAACTCCTGTGTTTTGAAAGGTAAAATTACAGTTTTTTTCAAATAAATCTGGTGGCTTCAGGGCTCATCCAGGTAAAGCTTTTTAAATATTCTAAATATAGCTCTTTTTTAAATTGACTAAAATATTATGCTGACAACTTTTCAGCAATATATTTCTGAGTGTTCTGCTGGCACTTTTCCTCCAAACTGACTATTGATAAGAACTTCGTCCACATCACTTCAAAATATACCTTTAAACTATATTCACAGACGCATGGCAGAATTTATGATATCACTGCTTATTTACTCACACTGCTTTTTTTTATCTGCAATAAAATGAATCATCTCATTTGATTTTATGTTGTGCTTTCGTGAAACAAACATGCGACTGATATCTCACTCATGAACATGAAGCTGACGGAGTACATCGGTCATATCATCTCATTTTCTGTGTGAAAGGCGACAGAGCTCTGCAGACAGGAAACACTCAACGACACAGATAACACACACAGTGCATCTGCGGTGTGTGTGTGTGTGTGTGTGTGTGTGTGTGTGTGTGTGTGTGTGTGTGTGTGTGTGTGTGTGTGGTGTGTGTGTGTGTGTGTGTGTGTGTGTGTGTGTGTGTGTGTGTGTGTGTGTGTGTGTGTGTGTGTGTGTGTGGGTAGTGTGTGTAAACTTCCTGTGTCATAGGTTTCTTCTGTTTTTCTGCACAGTTTGCTGTCATTCTGTCTGCTGATCTGACGGTGAGTTGCTTTTTGTTTATATTACTTTCAACTGAACTCTTATGCTCTCACAGAAAACTGAACTCCATGAGAAAATACATATAACTATAAACACGTAGAAAAGTGCTGCTGGTGCAAATATTAGAACATACTGTTTTGTTATTTACGTTATCAGTTACAGAGCAGCTGAAAATTATGTGATTTATTAACCATGTGATCTATAACTAATGTTTTGCTGATGCATCATTTTATTTAAAGTAACTTGAAACATGAATATTTAAATGTTGTTACCACTTTACGACAATT
Organism: Pseudochaenichthys georgianus; assembly: GCF_902827115.2. NCBI lineage: Eukaryota > Metazoa > Chordata > Actinopteri > Perciformes > Channichthyidae > Pseudochaenichthys > Pseudochaenichthys georgianus. The sequence goes on along the minus strand of NC_047507.1, from coordinate 647,926 downwards.
CTTATTAAAAAAATTGTAAATGTTTACTGCACTGCATTAAAACGGCAAGCTATTAAATGGTAAAGCTTTCCCCGGCTTGAATATATGATGCAATATTTCAGTTGCAAATACATTATTTACATTTTTACCAGCTCAACTTAAATGCTGCTTACGTTAATGCATCAATTTAATAAACCTCTATAACTGTGTGCTTTTGTATCTTTAAATATATGTATGCTGCTAATATACTTGAAACATAGTACAATTATAAATAAATTGTAATGTAGTTTTTAAATGATTTTTTTTACCAATATAATATTTTGAACGTGAAATATATTAAATATTTCGTGATCTTGTCCTGAAGAAGATCACATTTGATCTATTTAATGATTTTCTTAATTATACTTCCTCTCGATGAGATTAAGATTCTTTGTACTACAATTATTTTCAACTGTTTTCTGCATACTTACTTCCCCCTTCATATTGACTCCTATCTTTATAAAGCCACGTCTGTGCTGCATGTTAACTTATTATCAGTAATTACAAGTTGTACAGTCTCATGTAAACGTTTGATTACAGCTGCTTTACAAAACCCAACGCTGAGTTTCTTTAACTTCAGTTTTCATTTCTTAGTTTCTCACCCTCCATTTCTTCTTTTTTTCTACTTCTGTTCCTCTTTTTCTCCCACTATCTGTTTGCTTTTACTTTCAGTTTTAACAGCATATAACAAAACACATTTAGTCGTCTGATAACAAAATGAAGATCGCGGCCTTCAACGGCAAAAACCTGGGATGGAAAAAAGTCACAGACAAGGCGGTCGTTCACATCCTCACCAAGGTGATACTCCTTCATAATCTTATTTTATAATAGCTTGATAATAACAGCAAACTGTGGAAAGTGAGTGATATCCAAACACTGTTTCTGTTACAGATCGTGTCTCAGTACAGTGTGGTGCTGCTGCTGGAGGTGATGGATACGAGCGGGAAAGCCATGCAAAGGTTATTGAAAGAGCTCAACAAAATAAGGTGGGTCTTCTGCAGCGTTTTATTTTGCACTTTCATATCAACAGTTTCAGTTTCTGCCACCTGGTAACTCAACTAAATACTTCAACCACCTAGAATCTATATATTCAAAGTGTCATCTCACTCTTAAACACCAGGGGGAATGCTTGTTTGACTCAGTTGTTTCCAAATCGTATCGACAGTGCCCCACTTTTGTAGCTTTAAATATATTTTCAAGCATAGACGCACCAAGTAGGGAATGAGTCCTTACCCCAAGTGAAGGAGTTCAAGTATCTCGGGGTCTTGTTCTCGAGTGAGGGAACAATGGAGCGTGAGATGGGCCGGAGAATCGGAGTAGCGGGAGCGGTACTGCAGTCGCTTTACCGCACCGTGGTGACGAAAAGGGAGCTGAGCCAGAAGGCAAAACTCTCTGTCTACCGGGCCATTTCCGTTCCTACCCTCACCTACGGTCATGAAGGATGGGTCATGACCGAAAGAACGAGATCGCGGATACAAGCGGCCGAGATGGGTTTTCTCCGCAGGGTGGCTGGTGTCTCCCTTAGAGATAAGGTGAGAAGTTCAGTCATCCGGGAGGGACTCGGAGTTGAACCGCTCCTCCTTCGTGTCGAAAGGAGCCAGTTGAGGTGGTTCGGGCACCTAGTTAGGATGCCACCTGGGCGCCTCCCAGGCACGTCCAGCTGGGAGGAGACCAAGGGGTAGACCTAGGACCAGATGGAGGGATTATATCTCTTCGCTGGCTTGGGAGTGCCTTGGGATCCCCCAGTCAGAGCTGGTTGATGTGGAAAATACATATAACTATAAACACGTAGAAAAGTGCTGCTGGTGCAAATATTATAACATACTGTTTTGTTATTTACGTTATCAGTTACAGAGCAGCTGAAAATTACTATGTGATTTATTAACCATGTGATCTACAACTAATGTTTTGCTGATGCATCATTTTATTTAAAGTAACTTGAAACATGAATATTTAAATGTTGTTACCACTTTACGACAATTCTTATTAAAAAAATTGTAAATGTTTACTGCACTGCATTAAAACGGCAAGCTATTAAATGTTAAAGCTTTCCCCGGCTTGAATATATGATGCAATATTTCAGTTGCAAATACATTATTTACATTTTTATCAGCTCAACTTAAATGCTGCTTACGTTAATGCATCAATTACAATTCATAAAATACATCTGTACTATTTAATAAACCTCTATAACTGTGTGCTTTTGTAACTTTAAATATATGTATGTTGCTAATATACTTGAAACATAGTACAATTATAAATAAATTGTAATAGGGTAGTTTTTAAATTATTTTCTTTTACCAATATTTACCGAGATGGGTTTTCTCCGCAGGGTGGCTGGCGTCTCCCTTAGGGATAAGGTGAGAAGTTCAGTCATCCGGGAGGGACTCGGAGTTGAACCGCTCCTCCTTCGCGTCGAAAGGAGCCAGTTGAGGTGGTTCGGGCACCTAGTTAGGATGCCACCTGGGCGCCTCCCAGGCACGTCCAGCTGGGAGGAGACCAAGGGGTAGACCTAGGACCAGATGGAGGGATTATATCTCTTCGCTGGCCTGGGAGCGCCTTGGGATCCCCCAGTCAGAGCTGGTTGATGTGGCCAGGGAAAAGAAAGTTTGTGGCTCTCTGCTGGAACTTCTACCCCCGCGACCCGACCACGGATAAGCGGGAGAAGATGGATGGAAGGATGGACACACCCTATCACATGTCCCTTTGCTTTCAAACTATAGAATATATATTTGAAATATTTTCTGATGACTAGAACTGCAGTTTCAGCATGTGACAGAGTGCTGAAAATCTAAAGACACTTTAAGAGTGGAAGCATAAAAGTAACAGCAGCAAACTTCTTCTAAATCTTTCCTGCGTGACAACATTCATTGCTTTTACAGATTCTCTCAAAATTGCACAAATTCGGTGCAAAACTGGCATATTTACCACGAGGAATACATTTGAACATTTTCATCACAAAAATTAGCGTATACTTCAAATCTTTTATATATTATTAACTTAATAAAGTGTTTTTACAGTTTACTTATCATTCAATCCCTGAAAGAGCCCTTTTCAAACACAAAAGGCTTTACAAAAACAAAAAATTATGTGTCCTGTGTTTTACGTGTGCTAACAGTTTGTTTCCCAATGATGCATAACCAACTGAATTAATTGATTGATGATTTGTTGGTTGGTTGAATGATTGGTTGGTTGGTCGGTCGGTCGGTCGGTCGGTCGGTCGGTTGAGTGGTTGGTCGGTCGGTGTTGGTTGGTTGGTTGAGTGGTTGGTTGGTTGGTTGAGTGGTTGGTCGGTCGGTCGGTCGGTCGGTTGGTTGGTTTGTTAGGTCGTTGATTGGTTGGTTGAATGGTTGGTTGGTTGTGTGAGTGATTGACTACAGCCCTGACAAAAAATGTTTGAATGGAACAAAGGATGTGCTAATAACTAAGCTTTTCTCAACTACACACCAACTTTCCTGTAACAGTTTGACCATTTTCTGTTTCTCTCAGCTCCAACAGAAATAGTCCTTTCTCCATGACCTCCAGTTGCATGCTGGGACGTGACACCTACAAGGAGCGCTTCGTCTGTTTCTACAGGTACAACTGCCCGAAAATAAAATGTATTATTAAGTATTGTTCATGTACATGTAGCCATGAGATATGTAAATGTGTGTGTGTGTGTGTGTGTGTGTGTGTGTGTGTGTGTGTGTGTGTGTGTGTGTGTGTGTGTGTGTGTGTGTGTGTGTGTGTGTGTGTGTGTGTGTGTGTGTGTGTGTGTGTGTGTGTGTGTGTGTGTGTGTGTGTGTGTGTGTGTGTGTGTGTGTGTGTGTGTGTGTGTGTGTGTGTGTGTGTGTGTGTGTCAGGGAGAAGGATGTGACTCTGGAGGATTGTCATCAGTATGAAGACGTTCAGGTTGGAGATGTTGACGCCTTCGCCAGAGAGCCGTTCATCCTGCGCTTCAGCTGTCCCTCCACAGGTACCTGCTTCTATAAATAACGTATTTCAACAAGAAAGAAAATGGTGCAAGATTTGGTGGTTTTAATGGGCTTCAATGGTGACATTTATCTACTTAAGGGTCTAAATGTATTTTGGCTACACATGTCATTATATACCTATTATTGGAGCTGACCTTACACCCTTGCATACATTTATGGTATATGCATTACCACAGGTAAAAAGATCTGCATTTAAAGAACATGTTAAAATGATTATTAATTATTATCTATCTATCACCCCAGATAAATAAAATAGATGACACTTATAATGCATAAGGTTGAAGTGTGTGTGTGTGTGTGTGTGTGTGTGTGTGTGTGTGTGTGTGTGTGTGTGTGTGTGTGTGTGTGTGTGTGTGTGTGTGTGTGTGTGTGTGTGTGTGTGTGTGTGTGTGTGTGTGTGTGTGTGTGTGTGTGTGTGTGTGTGTGTGTGTGTGTGTGTGTGTGTGTGTGTGTGTCAGTGCTGAAGGACCTGGTTCTGACCTGGTTCTGATCCCGGTTCACACCAAACCTGATGACTCTCTGAAGGAACTGGACGAGCTGCACGACGTGGTCGACTCCATCAGGGAGAAGTGGGGAACTGATGTGAGTTTGATTTTGTTAGAGAACTCTCCCTGGTCACCGGCTTGAGCTTCAACATCAGGATCCATGTATCTGTGATCCTCTCCAGAATGGAAGCAGTCATCACATACAGAGCATCAACTAGTTCCTGAGCAGTGTCCTTCACCTGCTGATATCAAGAGAGCGAGCTACACAGTCACAAGATGGAGGAATAGAAAGCAGTATTCAATGTTTACTTCAGATCAGCTCCACGTCAGAAATGAGCATGCTTGATGTCTCTCTCCATAGAGGCTGAACCATCATGTTCATCACATAGCTATCATCTGCCTCAAACAGTCCTGATGCTCTTCCAGGTCATCACACATCCTGTCATGTTCACAGCTACAGTTGGGATACCTTTGTAAACTTTACTCTCATTGGAAGAGGACATCCAGGATTTTGCCAACAACATTAAACTCTGAGAGAAAGTGCCACGTACATTTCAATATTACAGGATGTTCTAAATTTACACTCAGAGGAGCATTTTTGTACCTCTTTTGCATAATTTAAATGAATTCCAAAGCCCCGGTTTTATCATTATTTTGCAGCAAACATTGTCTCAAAAATTATTTTATAAGAATTATCTAATATACCAGGATATTACCATTTACATTTTCTGTTAAACCTTAGTCATTATGAAGAATACAGGGGAGTTTTCCTTCGTACGGCAGATGTTTAAAGTCTGCTGTCTGACATTTCAGCCTTTAAACACTTTATGGTTGTTTTGCATTTGAATGATTAAAGATATGTAAATGCTGCTCTCGCTGTGATAAAAAGTGAAAGACTGTTGTTAGTTTTAGTTGTCCTTAATCAGAAGGAGATTTGTTCATATTTAACAGGTGGATGGTTTAGTTTAGCTTGAGTACATTTGACCTACCTGTACCTTACTTGAGTGTTATAATGTTTGATGCTTTTTACTTCTGACCTCTACATCCAACAATATTTTACTATAAAATAAGCGCTTTGAGCACCAGGAAAAGCGCTTTATAAATGTAATGTATTATTATTATTATTATTATTATTATTATTATTATTATTATTATTATTATAAAACTACCATATTTACTCCTCTAGATTTATTTGACACTTAGTAACTTTTTACATTTTACATGTATATATATTATGCAGCACTGTACTAGAAGAGGTCCTGAAATTGGCGCATTATCCACATACAACATTAATTAAAACTTATTTGTGCGGTTAAAAAATAACTAATATAACGTTCTGTGGTAATATTACACAATATTTCTGCAAAATGAGTACTTTTACGTTTGATACTTTAAGAACTGATAAAATACTGTTAATGATTTTTTTCTGCAGAACATTATGATTCTGGGAGATTTTAATACCGATGGACGTTATCTCTCCAAGAAGAAGAAGGACACGATCCGTATCTCCTCCGCTCCTTATCATTGGCTGATAGACGATGATGTTGACACCACGAGTAGCAACAATAATGACCACACCTACGACAGGTAACACACATTTCGTTGTTACAGTTTATTCCAAGTTTTTGTGTTTGTTAAAAAAAGTCATTTTTTTCCCACACAACACAATGATATGTTTTAATTGACATCTTGCTGTGTAGCCCTGTATTACAAGATACACTGCACAAATTAAACAGGGACTTTGATTAAATGTATTAAGTCCACAGATAACACATATTTGTATAAGGTTAGTTGAAAGCAATAATATTAAGTAGAACCTATTGTTTTTTATTTGAACTTAATCTTATTTGTTTCAAGTAACCTAATACAATTATGTGTTATCGGTTTACATAATATATTTGTTTAAAGTGGACCTATCATCCTATATTTGAATAATAAAGTGTAGGACCATACCTAAGGCATATTTATACTTTTTATTTTTCAAAATACCAAATAGATCATGCATTTTAGCCATTCCTCATTTCGCTCAATTTAACACTATCTTTTCATGGGCTGATTCTGTGAGAACAGCACCATCTACAGGCCTGGCATATGTACTACAGCGTCTCCAGCGCTTTCGAACGGCAACGTCCGTGGTTGTCTCCTCCTGATTGGTGGAGTTGGCCCAAAAGCCGTAGCACCACTTCTGTGACGTCATAGAAGTGTTCAAATCTGGATCAGTCTGCATCAGATCTGTTGCAGCCCCGTTTTTAGAGATTTGGGTATGGAGGAAAAGAGAGAGGGTTGTGTTTTCTGACACTTGGTGAGTTCCCTGGAACACCGGGGACACATATTCATGTATAAAAGACATACAAAAGTGCATTTTGCATGATAGGTCACCTTTAAGTCAATGTTTACATTTTTTTTCAGTGTGGGTAGATGTTTTTGAACTGGGTTGGCAGTCTTAGAGACACAGGTGTTTTAACAGCTCCAAGTTAACCAGATACAGCACACACACCTTTCATTCAGACTTTGTAGACTGTTGCCGTGAAGGTAAGGTACGCATATTTATCTAGAACATTTTCAGACACAGAGGCAATTCAAAGTGCTTCACAAACGAAAATAACACAATAAATGAACACAATGGAATAACAGATTCATATAAACCATTCATAAAAAGATACAGAATAGTTTAAAAACAACTTTGTAAATAAAATAGGTGCTGCAAGAAGTGTAGGGATACAACAAGTTAAATTACCTCTGGTTAAGCAGCTGTAAGAAGTGTTAAGGAGAACATGAAACTCTGTTATGTTTGAATCCTTGTCCGTGCAGAAAAGCTTTTTTAATATCCAAAGACAATCTCTGGACTTGAATCTTGATATTTCACCACACACAGGATCGTGGTGTTCGGGGAGAGCATGCTAAAAGCCATTGTAACTGGATCAGCCAAACCCTTCAACTTCCAGAGAGAGTTCCACTTGACGGACGAAGAAGTGAGACTCATCGACAGATTACTGAGATTACAGATTACTGAGAAACATGTTGGTGGTTATTAAACCTTTGTTTCTGTCCCAGACTCTGAGTGTCAGTGATCACTACCCCGTGGAGGTGGAGCTGAAGCAGAAAGCAGCGAGAAAAAGAAAGGCACCACCCGCCAAAGGACAAACTCACAAGAAAGGTAACGTTTGTTTTATTGACATTAGTGCCTTTTGGATATTGTATTTTCGCCTAAAACATGTGTAACAGTCTTTGTTTTAGGTCTGACGTGACTTTGCAATCACAGTGTTTACATATCTTCTACTCAGACATCATAAAAATGCATTTCCTTTAAAGACTTTTTAAAAACTGTCTTCTCTTTCATTTCTAAATGGACCGTTACAGGACCACAGAAGAAGAAGGCAAAGCTGGTGGCACCACAGAAGAAGAAGAAGGCAGAGCTGGTAGCACCACAGAAGAAGAAGAAGGCAGATCCGGTAGCACCACAGAAGAAGAAGAAGAAGAAGAAGAAGAAGAAGAAGAAGAAGAAGAAGAAGAGAAGAAGAAGAAGAAGAAGAAGAAGAAGAAGAAGAAGAAGAAGAAGAAGAAGGCAGATCCGGTAGCACCACAGAAGAAGAAGAAGGCAGATCCGGTAGCACCACAGAAGAAGAAGAAGCCATCGAACACACCGACCAAGAGGAGACGTTTAGACAAATGAACAACAAATAGACTTTCAGACATAATTTTGTCTTCCTTATTTGAAATATTTGTCACATTTAAATAACCTCATTGAGGAAGAAAAACTCCATCTACTCAAACATGTGATTTAATTATTTCTCTGATGTTTTTTAGCTTCACTGTGCAGAAAGCTTAGTTAGAATTGTTGGTGGTGGAGGCCAAACACGGAGCAAAAAGAGAGAAAATGTGACTTGGACAAAAATACTCCTAATGAATGATCGTCTTGCTCTGTAACTGCTCGATGAAGATATAAGAAACTAGTCATATCAACTTAAAATGTGATTACATGTCAGTGCTTATGTCTTAGCCCTCCACCAAGTCCAACCCTACCAAAGCTCAATTCAATCATTCATGGTCAATATCATATTTCGATCTAACTATTGATATTAGCTATTTGAGTTTTTACTTATTTATTATAACATGCCTTTCTCTGATTCGACTTGCTGTTCCTTTAATGCTGTAACACTGCAAATGACCCTACTGTGGAATCATAAAAGATGATCTTATCTCAAAGTTTGTTCCGATTGTTTCTAAGTGATCAGCTGGAGTTGAATTAGCTACAGAGGTCTCTCCATCTCCACAACAAACAGACCTGGTGACCAAAACCCCTTTTGTTTTCTTCTGCATGCTGTTCGGCTTTCGCTAACTTTAGCTCAGCTTGTTTCTCAGATATCTTCAGATCCAGACGTCCCATCACTGAACACCTTCAGCAGGATAAAACATAGAGTTAAAAAGCACCAAGATGTAAAAAGTGTAAGGTAAAAAGGTTTATGAAAAGAGTACTTCTACTTTTACTCAAGTACAACATCTGAGTACTTCTACTTTAACTCAAGTACAATATCTGAGTACTTCTACTTTTACTCAAGTACAATATTTGAATACTTCTACTTTTACTCAAGAACAAGATCTGAGTACTTCTACTTTTACTCAAGAACAAGATCTGAGTACTTCTACTTTTACTCAAGAACAAGATCTGAGTACTTCTACTTTGACTAAAGTACAAGATCTGAGTACTTCTCCCACCTCTGGTTAAATGTCTGTTTCCTTGTTTGTTGTCATTGTTGACGCTGCAGATAGTTGATTTGACAGAGTTGCTGTGATGCAACATTTCAGACTACGTATTGTTGTATCATATCATGTTCATATAAATGACCTGATTGGGCTGGTTTTAAAACCTAAAGTAGGATGAAAGACAATCACACAGACACATCACCTCTCATGGTTAACTGACCAGAGGCTGAAATAAGGAGCCAAACAAACAGTAGATCAGCTTTTCTCCAAAAAAGACTGCAATGAAGTTATTTTTCAGGTTCAGTCATGGATTATTTTTGCATGAATGGCTTCGTCCTCCAGCAGCATGAACAGGTAGCTTCTTGACATTTCCCCTGAAAGTCAGATATTTGACACCCCGTCTCCTCCTCCTTCGGGAGAGGATTAAAAAGGCACGAGACACCTGAGACAGCTCACTGTGGCTGGACATCTTACACTGACTGGTCCACTTCTTTTTGACTGCCATTTTCTGCAAGTCTTCTTCTTCTGCATTTGATCCCAAACCTCTTCTATTGTCTTAGTCTTTGCACACCTGCCTCTCTGCTTCCTTTCAATCCACCCTCCTGTCTCCATCTTTCTCTAGGTCTCAGCTCCTCTCCCGCCACGATGAGTCTGAGTCGTTCGAAGCGGATCAGCTCTAGCAGTTCAGTCCGCAGCAGCAGTGGAGTTGGCTCCAGGAGGCTCAGTGGCTATGGTTCTGGTCCTGGAGGTTTCAGCGGTCTCTCTTTGAGCAGCAGCTCTTTGTACGCAGGCACTAACGGGCTCCACCACGGCCTCGGGGTCCCGCTGGCCTCTCTGTCCGTCAACAGGAGCCTGCTGGCCCCTCTGAACCTGGAGATAGACCCCAGCCTCTCCATGAGCCGTGCCCACGAGAAGGAGCAGATCAAGAGCCTCAACAACCGCTTCGCCACCTTCATAGACAAGGTACAGAGACGGAGCTCCATTCAGCTTTTACAGGAGGGGGAAAGGCACTTTTGTATTATTGTTATATGTATTTATTGAACAAGGATCATGCATAGAAATAAACCTCATACAGAAGAGACCATTCATCATTTACAGAGCGGGGAAATTAAAACACGTTTTTATTATTATTGTATGTCTTTATTAAATGCATTAAAATACATAAATCAGAAAGAGTTAAGACGCCAGATTAAAGCTAAAAGCTAATTTCCATCTGTAGTCCTTAGTTACACACAATCACCTAGTGCCACACACAATTAAAACAGATCAAAATACAGATGTATAAAATACTACTGTCTTTATTGAATGCATCAGAATCAGAATCAGGTTTATCACCAGGTAGGTTGACACGTACGAGGAATTTGACTTGGTGTCGTGGTGCATACATAAAAGTAAAACACAAATTAAAAACACAGATAGAGAACTATTTTAAGAAAAAATTATAATATTAAAAAATAATACAAATATTACATTACATTACATTTAGCTGACGCTTTTATCCAAAGCGACTTAGAATAAGTGCGTTCGGCCAGGAAGATACAAACTTGAAGAAAACAGAATCATATAAGAACATCAGGTTTCATAGAGCCAAGTATTTCAAGTGCTACTCAACTGGCTTTAGATAAGCCAGTCCTTTATTAGTATATAAGTGCTTTGTTAATAGTTCTATCGCTCGAATTGGAGTCGAAAGAGATGAGTTTTCAGTCTGCGCCGGAAGGTGTGTAAGCTATCTGCTGTCCTGATTTCAGTGGGGAATATGGTAAAAAATATATCAGTATTTACATTGAAATAAATACATTAATCAAAAAGAGTTGAGACGCCAGATAAGAGGTAAAAACTCATTTCAATCTGCAGTCCTTGGACAGTTACACATAACAACAAAAAAACTATAAAAATGAGCCAAAATCAAAATACCGAGATAAAAAAAAACAGATGTGTAAAATATTAATGCTACTACTTTACTCAAGTATTTCCAAGTATTTACCAACGGTTTTACTTCAGTAAATATTTGATTGGGGACTTGTTGCTATGTTTTTTTTGTATGCCACTGTAGTATTCCTACAAAAATAACAATGCTATTTTAGCCTTTAAAATGTGAGGATATGCTTCTATATGCATAAAAATACATCTCAAAGAGAAGATATGCTTTATGCCAGATTATAGCTATCAATAAGGTAATGGAATAATAATTACAATTTGTTCCCACTATTTTATGACTTTTTTATAATCTAAATAATGAATCTCTTTCTGCTTCAAAATGGAAATTGAATCCACTGAACTTGCTCTTTAAAAAGGCAATAACAATATGGAACACTTTGAAAAATGAAACAACAATAACCCTTTATCCTACAAAACAAAAATTAATTGCATGAGCAACAACTTTTCTCATCTTTATCAGACTTTATTTGCATTTGATGTCTCCTTTAAAATGTGCCCCCAAATGTTAACACTGTCACATTGTTTACATGTTGTCCTTTCACATTTCATTGTTATTTAGAAATTGGTTTGAGCCACTTCAACAACACACGCTGACCTTGAGGACGACCTACACAAGCTGAAACATAGAGGAGCTTTCATGGGGGATACCTTTAATAAACAAGTACAATAGTGGGTGTTAAATTGGGGAAGTCAGTCTGAGAAGAAGCTGAGTTGTTCCCACAGGAGGAGAAAGCCACTCTGAGATAAAGCCATTCATTGAAACCGTACTCAGGGAACATCTCTGTTTCTCACGGAGTCGATAACACGCCTCACAAAAGAGCCATTGTTGCTTCAGGAGAGATTCACGTCAGGTGCACAGAGACACAGAGACACAGAGACACATCTACCAATGTACGAATGTACTTTTTTTATGGACCACAAAAAGTCCCTATTCTGCTTTTTGTTGGTTTCCCTTCCCTGTGGTGATCTATAGGGTTTTGTGCATGGAAATGTTCTGCAACGGCTAAAATCCCTGTGTTCCCTCCATTGGACTTCTTTGTTTACTTCCTGAACACAGTGACATCACTACATAACACTCGCACTCCTACTGGCTAGCGGTCCAACACATTGTACGTGATAGGCTAAGAGGCGGGATATCTCTAAGCGGTTGACCAATCACAACAGAGCCGGCCAGCTAACCAATCAGAGCAGACTGGGCTCTGGTTTCAGACAGAGGGTGAAAAGAGGTGCTGTAGCACAGAGAATATGAGAAGAATAAAGAGCTTTTTGAACATTAGAGCAGGGAGACATGTCCCAGTAGAGACACTACATACTGATATACACCTGAACATCAGCAGGAGAGGACTCTTTAAAGTAGAGACACTACATACTGATATACACCTGAACATCAGCAGGAGAGGACTCTTTAAAGTAGAGACACTACATGCTGATATACACCTGAACATCAGCAGGAGAGGACTCTTTAAAGTAGAGACACTACATACTGATATACACATGAACATCAGCAGGAGAGGACTCTTTAAAGTAGAGACACTACATACTGATATACACCTGAACATCAGCAGGAGGACTCTTTAAAGTAGAGACACTACATACTGATATACACCTGAACATCAGCAGGAGAGGACTCTTTAAAGTAGAGACACTACATACTGATATACACCTGGACATCAGCAGGAGAGGACTCTTTAAAGTAGAGACACTACATACTGATATACACCTGAACATCAGCAGGAGAGGACTCTTTAAAGTAGAGACACTACATACTGATATACACCTGGACATCAGCAGGAGAGGACTCTTTAAAGTAGAGACACTACATACTGATATACACCTGAACATCAGCAGGAGAGGACTCTTTAAAGTAGAGGCACTAAATACTGATATACACCTGAACATCAGCAGGAGAGGACTCTTTAAAGTAGAGACACTACATACTGATACACACCTGAACATCAGCAGGAGAGGACTCTTTAAAGTAGAGACACTACATACTGATATAAACCTGAACATCAGCAGGAGAGGACTCTTTAAAGTAGAGACACTACATACTGATATACACCTGAACATCAGCAGGAGAGGACTCTTTAAAGTAGAGACACTACATACTGATATACACCTGAACATCAGCAGGAGAGGACTCTTTAAAGTAGAGACACTACATACTGATATACACCTGAACATCAGCAGGAGAGGACTCTTTAAAGTAGAGACACTACATACTGATATACACCTGAACATCAGCAGGAGAGGACTCTTTAAAGAGACGCTACATACTGATATACACCTGAACATCAGCAGGAGAGGGCACTTTTAATTTAAGTGATACATTCTGTGTAAAATTGTTTACACAGAAGTGACATGTAATGTAATATAATCTGTATAAATGGTTAATGAAATGTCCTTCTAATTTTCCTTTAAAATATATATTTTTAGTTTTGTGGAGCAGCTAGATATTCTGAATTTAAAGTGCAGAATCGCCTCCAAATTTAAGTTTTAAATGTTCTCATTCATTTCAGATTGCCAACGTGTTTGTAAGACATTGCAGTATGAAAAGTAAAATAATTGATAATTGTGGGGTGTAAGTTACTAACGTTTCTAATTGTAGAGTTTCAAGAGAGAATATCTTGATAGAAAGACATTTTGTAACTCCATCCTCTTCTCTATACGAGTCTCATGTTGTATTTCCAGCTGACAGGTGACACACAAAAGAGTCTCTGTTTGCTTTCGTGGTTGCAGAAGCTTTTAGCTGCAGGAGAAGTGAGACTCTTTTGGGTCCTGGTTGCATAATAGCAATAAATGGTCCTTGAGTACTTCCAATGTTGGACTTTGAGGCAATAGGACCTCTTCTTCCCCTCAGACCTGCTAAAAGGCAACGGACTAATAAACATACCCTGCACTTAACTGTGTAATCCAATATGGCTGCTGCACACAGCATTAAAACATCAAAGAACCCCCCCCATGTAGAGAGTAATCTGTCTGATGCAAAAAGCAGGATGCTGGAAGACAACCCAGTTTAATTCTGCATGAACCACCATACATGGAAATGTGTTAGTAAGGCATTCCAAGACACAGCAAGTTAATTGATAGAGAACATTTCAACAGCGAGGACATTCAAAGGGCATTACAAAGTTTTTCCCAATATGTGAAGCATAGAAACTGGGCATAAAAAAACATTTGCTGATACTGGTATTTGCAGAAAGAATCAGAATCAGGTTTATTACCAGGTAGGATGACACGTACGAGGAATTTGACTTAATGTTATGGTGCATACATAAAAGTAAAACAAAAATTAAAAACACAGATAGAGAACTATTTTAAGAACACTATAATAACATTAAAAAATATTAAAAAATAATACAAATATAGTAAAATATAGCAGTATTTAATAAATTATTAAATAAAATTCGGCAGTAAAAAAAAAAGAAAACAGATAGTGTGTACATTGTGTGCATTAATGTAATGCATATAGTTTGCCTGGTAAAAGGGCTAGAACCACAAACCTTAAATCGAGCTTGAGGGAATGCACCTGGGATTTAGACCTTGAATCAGTGGCATTAAGGATAATTAAAGGGCACCTACTGTATCATGCTATTTGTAGGCAATAGCATAGGTCTCAGATATATAAATATATATAAAAAACATGTCTATGAAGTGTTTTGTTCAAAATACCAAACAGATCACCCATTCTAGCCATGCCTCACATCCCTCTATTTCACTTCCTGTTTCAAAAGTGCTGATTTTGGGAATAAAGCTTTAAAAAAAGAAAAGAGATTGATTAAAAAAAGAGGAGGGGTCTGGGCTCATGCGGGACCCGGCAGCTACCGTCTAAACTAAATGCTGCCGTGATGAAACGCCATATCATGGATTATCAAGGATTCTCTCTGAAACAGTCTGGAGCTCAAAGGCTTTCCCTCTTGCCGGTTATACCACAAGGTGAGTTCCTTTCTACTTCCTGCTTCTTCACACACATGCTCTCCAGTACAGGTTAGCTCTGAGTGTTAGCGATGCTAATGTAAACACCGACCATATTACGTCCAAAACAGTCGGGCATTGTTTCTGATAGCAACGTTTCTGATTGGGCCGTGGGTCCACATTTCAGATATAACTAAAATCTGGATCAGCTCCGTTGTTCCCCGTTTTTAGAGATTTGGGTAAGGAGGAAAAGAGAGGGTTTTGTTTTCTGACGCTGCCTGAGTTCCCCGAGACACCAGGGACACATCTTTATGTATACAAGACATCAAAAAGTGCATTTTGCATGATAGGTCCCCTTTAAGCTATCTGTCCCATTTCCGTCCTTTGAGTTGTTGTAACCGGATGATAGCGGTTGTTTCTCCGAGGGAGAGATCATTCTCCTCCGAACACAACACAGGCTTTGTTTCGAAGGCAGGAGGGATAAAAGGTGTTGGATATACCCGGCTGCAGGCGGGAAACACGAGCTGAGCAGATACAGGCCGGTGTTGAGATGCTGGAACGATGACAGTTTTACCTCTGAAGACGGATCTCATTCTGCAGCTACCAAAACATTTTTATGTAATGTGTTATTATCTGCTGAGGAGGAAGTGATTTGTCATGAAGGAATGTTTGGTTTGTCCATCCTCTGCTCTGAGAGGCTTTATGTGAGGAGGCTCCGGATGTCTGGAGGTCAAGATGAGATGATGATGTTCGTGATGGTCCTAGCTCACAGTGAAAAACAGTATTCTACGGTGGCCCTGAAGGTCAAAACATAACATTTCACAAAAAACTGTTCAGAGTTATTTCAGAAAACTGAACAATGTTTCACAAAGTATTCCAGAAAACTAAAAAACATTTTGAAAAGGGGTTTACCTAAACATTTTAGTAAACACAAAATATTTTCAGAAGAGATGACAACGCTGCTGAACAACGTCAACATGACAACGTTTCCATTGGTCCCTCTTCTTTAGAGAAGACCAGGAAATGATGGATACACGGATCGTGTTCAAATCAATAGGCACGCAATGACTCTAAAGAATAATGATCACGCACCAACACACATTCAGACTAAAGGAACCAGCTGTTTGGAAAATGAGAGAAGTAGAAAGTACAGGTATTTGAGTTCAACATGTAAGAAGTAGAAAGTACAGGTATTTGAGTTCAACATGTAAGAAGTACAAAGTACAGGTATTTGAGTTCAACATGTGAGAAGTAGAAAGTACAGGTATTTGAGTTCAACATGTGAGAAGTAGAAAGTACAGGTATTTGAGTTCAACATGTGAGAAGTAGAAAGTACAGGTATTTGTGTTCAACATGTAAGAAGTAGAAAGTACAGGTATTTGGGTTCAACATGTGAGAAGTAGAAAGTACAGGTATTTGGGTTCAACATGTAAGAAGTAGAAAGTACAGGTATTTGAGTTCAACATGTGAGAAGTAGAAAGTACAGGTATTTGTGTTCAACATGTAAGAAGTACAAAGTACAGGTATTTGAGTTCAACATGTAAGAAGTAGAAAGTACAGGTATTTGAGTTCAACATGTAAGAAGTAGAAAGTACAGGTATTTGAGTTCAACATGTAAGAAGTAGAAAGTTCAGGTATTTGAGTTCAACATGAGAGAAGTAGAAAGTACAGGTATTTGAGTTCAACATGTGAGAAGTAGAAAGTACAGGTATTTGTGTTCAACATGTGAGAAGTAGAAAGTACAGGTATTTGAGTTCAACATGTAAGAAGTAGAAAGTACAGGTATTTGAGTTCAACATGTAAGAAGGAGAAAGTACAGGTATTTGTGTTCAACATGTGAGAAGTAGAAAGTACAGGTATTTGGGTTCAACATGTGAGAAGTAGAAAGTACAGGTATTTGGGTTCAACATGTAAGAAGTAGAAAGTACAGGTATTTGGGTTCAACATGTAAGAAGTAGAAAGTACAGGTATTTGGGTTCAACATGTAAGAAGTAGAAAGTACAGGTATTTGGGTTCAACATGTAAGAAGTAGAAAGTACAGGTATTTGAGTTCAACATGTAAGAAGTAGAAAGTACAGGTATTTGAGTTCAACATGTAAGAAGTAGAAAGAACAGGTATTTGTGTTCAACATGTAAGAAGTAGAAAGTACAGGTATTTGAGTTCAACATGTAAGAAGTAGAAAGAACAGGTATTTGTGTTCAACATGTGAGAAGTAGAAAGTACAGGTATTTGGGTTCAACATGTAAGAAGTAGAAAGTACAGGTATTTGGGTTCAACATGTAAGAAGTAGAAAGTACAGGTATTTGAGTTCAACGTGTAAGAAGTAGAAAGAACAGGTATTTGTGTTCAACATGTAAGAAGTAGAAAGTACAGGTATTTGAGTTCAACATGTAAGAAGTAGAAAGTACAGGTATTTGGGTTCAACATGTAAGAAGTAGAAAGTACAGGTATTTGGGTTCAACATGTAAGAAGTAGAAAGTACAGGTATTTGAGTTCAACATGTAAGAAGTAGAAAGTACTGGTATTAGTGTTCAACATGTAAGAAGTAGAAGTAAAAAGTCGTGGAGTAAAGTACTGATACCAGAAAAATGTACTTAACGAAGTATTTGTACTCCTCTACTTCCCACCTCTATTCAAAGGTATTTATTTGACTAGCTGCCAACCTTCTGCATCGTCTGGATATACTTTAAAGACTCTTCCTCTGTTATTCTTACCCCTCCAACGTTAGGTGCGTTTCCTGGAGCAGCAGAACAAGATGCTGGAGACGAAGCTGGACCTCCTGCAGGGTCAGGGGGCGGTCCGCTCCAACGTGGAGCCCCTGTTCGAGGCCTATATGGCGGGTCTGAGGCGCCAGATGGACCTGGTCAACAACGACAAGACCAAACTGGACGGAGAGCTGAGGAACATGCAGGGCCTGGTGGAGGACTACAAGCACAAGTACATGGGTTTTATATATTTTAAAAGTCAAAGTAAAAGTCAACTTTATCGTCAGTCTTTCAGTTTGTGTGTACAGAGAGAGATCTAAATACCGTTTCCCACACTCCCGAAGACAAAAAAAAAGATAAATATGTATATATATACACAATCAACAGACACATTTAAACATATGCACACATTAAGACCTAAATAAAAGCACAACAATCAATATCTACATCAATAACAGTCATTTCAATATCTTTGGGATATGTACATTAGTGCAAGATTGTCCATAGCAGGGTAAAAAGTGTCATACAGCCTGTCTCTGATTGGCTGAAACACCAAACAGATCATTGCAGCATTACCCAAAATCCCCTCTGTTTCAGCCCTGTTTCAAAAGTGCTGATTCTCTGGCCGTTTCTCAATCTCGAGGATTCTGGCTTCCAAGACAATATGTCAAGGATGCTACGAGTGCCACCGAAGGACTGTTCCAATCTCCAGCATACTTGGAATTCCACCGAGGCCGCGTCCTTGGTTTGGGGGTAATTTCGAGGCTGCACATGGGTAAATTTCGAGTCCTTCAAATCCCCACAATGCTTTGCGCACGGACCAATTTCCCCAAATCTGTGGCAGAAAATGTAAGGCGGAGCCTCTCATATGACGCACACTTGCTAGCCTGTTCCACTCTTTGTTTTCCGAATGCCAGGAAGGATTCTTGCCTAGCTTCTGAAGGAAGTGACTCGGAAGACATGTGCTACCAAGCAAGCATACTCGCGATTGAGAAACGGGCCGTTTCTCAATCGCGAGGATGCTGGCTTGGTAGTCGCGTACTTCCAAGTCACTTCCTTCAGAAACGAAGCCAGTATGCTTCCAAGCCATGGCTTCGGAAAACGAAGAAGAATGGAACAGGCTAACAAGTGTGCCACTCTCTCTAACGGTTTCAACATAAACTGTACCGAAAATAAATACCTATATCTAATTATGAACTTGCTTTACTTTCAGGAACACATTTTGGTGATAACAAATGTAACAAAGTCACATATTTACCAACACATGTTCTACGCCACGACATACTTACATTTAAATGTGTGCTGCGTCGGTTCAGCCATTCTCCGCAAGGGTTTTTGAAATTGGTCCGTGCGCAAAGCATTGTGGGGATTTTAAGGATGCAAAGTCTACCCATGTGCAGCCTCGAAAATTCCCCCAAACCAAGGACACAGCCTCTGTGGAATTCCAAGTATGCTGGAGATTTGAACAGTCCTTCGGCGGCACTCGATGACGTAGCATCCTTGACATATTGGCTTGGAAGCCAGTTTCCTCGAGATTCAGAAACGGCCATGACCCGTGTCTGTTACTTTAGATGAAAATAAGGAGCCCCTCCCCACGCCCCTCTGAGAGAGATTTGGTTAGAAAGAACTCAATGGAGCTCTAGAGGAGATTCAGGTGATAAGGGGGGGGGGGGGGGGGGGGGGGGGAGTCTCTTTCCACATAGGGGACACATGTTGATGTAGAAGAGACATGAAGAAGAGGGGACACATGTTGATGTAGAAGAGACATGAGGAAGAGGGGACACATGTTGATGTAGAAGAGACATGAAGAAGAGGGGACACATGTTGATGTAGAAGAGACATGAAGAAGAGGGGACACATGTTGATGTAGAAGAGACATGAAGAAGAGGGGACACATGTTGATGTAGAAGAGACATGAAGAAGAGGGGACACATGGTGATGTAGAAGAGGAATGAAGAAGAGGGGACACATGTTGATGTAGAAGAGACATGGAGAAGAGGGGACACATGTTGATGTAGAAGAGACATGAAGAAGAGGGGACACATGTTGTTATTTACCGTGTAAAGTGTCTTTGAGTTTCTAGAAAAGCGCTCTACAAATACAATGCATTATTATTATTATTATTACATCAAACCACTGCGGTAGTAAATAAAGCCACTGTGAGTTGTGTTTTTCTCATTATATAACATTTGACTTGTGTCTCCGTCCCAGATATGAGGACGAGATTAACAAGAGGAACAACCTGGAGAACGACTTTGTGATCCTAAAGAAGGTCAGCTCACATTCAGTCATTCCTGAAACTCAGGTGTGGTGTAAGAGGAACCTCTCCATTGTACTTTCCTTTCTGTCCTGCTTATCTCCCATCCCTTCCTCCCCACTTGAATTAAAAGCCATCAAAGCTTTGGGAACTTCGCTTTGCTCTATTCAAGAAATATATTGCATTTTTCTTCCTATTCTCTGAAATAAACAGGACTTCTGCTCCTGCGACCCTGACCTGAATAAAAGACAACAAAACAAACCAGGTGTCTTTCCAAAAGGACATTCCCATTAGCCTTAGCTTTACTTGATGCTAATTAGCCTAGCATGCCATCAGCTGCCTGTCATGGCTACAGACTGTGGTTAAATATGTGGTTTGTTTCTGTGTTTTCAGGATGTAGACTCAGCCTACCTGGTGAAGGCCGATCTGGAGGATAAAGTCGGATCTCTGACTGATGAAATCAACTTCCTGCGCAACGTGTATGAGGAGGTACTAAACCTGTGACGCTGTATTTAACATATCTTTGTACCTGTTCAATGGAGGGCCAAACAACAGTATCTTCAACCTCAATTCAAGGATCTAATTTATTGAAAAGTAAACATCCTACACATCCCAAAATGGGGATACATAAGATAAGATAAGATAAGAAGTACTTTATTGATGCTAGTTTGGGAAAAGACAAGGCATATTAGAGAAATTAAAAGACTAGAAATAAACAATTCAAAATGTAAACATCTCAAATAGAAATAAAATAGTATTAAAAAAGACATTTGGGTCATGACTTGTTGGATATATAGGATGGTATATTCTGTCTCTTTTTTGAAAAGGGTTTGTTCATATCCACGCTAAATTACTGAGTTGCAAGAAAACAAATTGTAAAATGTCTCAAAGGGAGTCTGCAAACCTAAAGCTCCAAATAAGTGCTTCTGAGTTTTGCAGTGTATATCCCTTTTGTGGCGTATTCTGTCTTTTACCACTTGTGTTTCGTGCTCCAGGAGCTGCGTGAGCTGCAGGCCAGCATCACAGACACCTCAGTGGTGGTGCAGATGGACAACAGCCGCAGCCTGAACATGGAGCAGATCGTATCGGAGGTCAAAGCTCAGTACGAGGAGATCGCTGCCCGCAGCCGAGAGGAGGCCGAGGCCTGGTACAAGAGCAAAGTAAGAACTGCTGAAACACGCGCAAGAAAAGATATCCAGCTTCACTGTTTCAAGTTTCTATAAACAGAATCTCCCAGTGCCCGAAACTGCCTTCCAAATAAAAGAGACAAGTTTCAAGGCTTTTATCGTCATGTGTACATGGTTATAACAATGAAAATCTGAGGTCAATTGTCTGTAATGTTCTGCTGTTCAAAAGGCAGCCTTTGATGGGGGGGGGGGGGGGGGGGGGGGACCAAGAGTCTAGTCCTTGTGTCTAACAGTCAGGGGTGCACGTGACTACTTCAATTAACTTCAATTACACTAAATAAAAGGTACACTTACAATAGGCAAAACAGCCAGAAAATAAATGTTTAACAATTAAATAATTGAATTAGTATTTTATTTATATTTATTTCATTTAACCTTATTAAACCAGACAAAAAGCATTGAGATAAAATCTCATTGACACTGCTGACCTGGCCAAGAAGGCAGCAACGTTACACATTTGTACACATAACACAGACATATAAAATACAGAGGACACAACTAAGTAAAGATACAAAAAGCAGTCCCTACATTGAGCACATTAGGACAGTAAGAAAGGTACTACTTATTAAAGCAAGAGCAGCTGGTGTTAACTTCAATTTAAACATGCTATTGAGACAAGTGCCCTCAGTTTGAGGCGTGATAGAAGGTCATTCCAAGAACAAGGACCATACTAAAAAAGACCCCTTTTCCAAGCCTCAGTCCGCACGGCAGTGAACCTGGACCCGTATCCAGGTACCTGGACCCGTATCCAGGCACCTGAACCCGTATCCAGGCACCTGGACCCGTATCCAGGAACCTGGAACCGTATCCAGGTACCTGGACCCGTATCCAGGCACCTGGACCCGTATCCAGGAACCTGGAACCGTATCCAGGAACCTGGAACCGTATCCAGGAACCTGGACCCGTATCCAGGCACCTGAACCCGTATCCAGGTTCCTCTGATATGTGCAGAGGAAGCTTTCCTAAAATGGCTTTATACATTAATAAAAACCAATGCTGCATCCTACGCATTCTAAGTGAGGACCATCCAGTTAGGCTGTCCAGTTTGCAATGATGAGTCCTATCGGGTGTATTTCATATCGCAGTGCAGCATGGCAGAGTGGGTTCAAGTTGGACCACATATAGCTCAAACATGCTTTATTGTTTTCGTACTTTAGCTACAGTGTAGATATCAATGACAAACTGAAGTCACAGGCTCCTCCAACAGAGCAACATGAATATATAGGACATGGAGTAAATAAGGCGGATAAAAGAGGGCAAGTAAATACAAATAAAATAGAAATAGTGCAAGAAGAGTCAACATAGAAGTAAATGGAATATGATATGTTAGAGAAATATTCTGCTAGATGCAAACAGATGGATGTTCTTCTAAAAAGGTGTTGAATAGTCGTATGGCCTGTGGGATGAAACTGTCCTGAGTCTGGTGGTTTTAGACTCACAGAGATATGATACTTTGGACCCTCTGAACTCACATCTCCCAAACAATGGGGTTGACAAACTGTTATCTGAGAGTGAAACCAAAAACTAGCTCAACTAAAAAGACTTGTAACGTGATCAGAGGTGGATGACATTATTCTGATCTCTCCTAAAGTAAAGTTGCAATACTATACTGTGAGAAGAATACAAGACCAGCATCTTACTGAAGAACAAGCATCTATATTCATCGACGTGGCGTTTTCTTTAGATCCGTCTTTAGATCTGCAACGTGTCTTTGTCCATGACGATCAGACCATGTTATCATCGTGGTCACTTTCTCTGTGAGATGCTTGGATCAATATTGTCTGTGTTTCCTTTGCAAAGCCTTTCGATAAACCTTCAGATTGTCAGACATCACATCGGTCTTCTACTCTTCCTCGGCCTCCAGTACTCTGCTCTTTGAATCTCCATCACAAAATCTACAAATGCACTTGTTGTATTATGTTTCTTTCTATCTCAAAGGGTCTCCTTCTATACTATTTTAGGCATGTATTATAGTTCTCAAATATATATATAATACATATAAAAAACATGTCTATGAAGTGTTTTGCTCAAAATACCAAACAGATTGCCCATTTTAAAATCCCACATATCCCTCTGCACTAACTCCAGCTTGCACTGACACAAAATATACACATTCAAACATAGTTGTACTTAAACAGATATATTCCTGCACTTTAACTTTATCTGCATATTGAAGAATGAATGCTTGTTGTTTGTATGTTGTCTGCTCCTGAATGTTGTACATCTCTTGTTGTTTTTAGTTTTTTTTTATGGCACCTTAAAAAAAAGGAGTAGCTCTTGTCATCTCATTGTACCTGTGATAACAATAAAGGAGTATATTATATTTCAGCCATGTTACAGAACTGCTGATTCTGGGAGAGGAAAGGAGAGGGTTTTGTTTCACATGTTAAGTATACAAAAGTGCATTCTGCATGATAGGAGACCTTTAAGGACAAATGATGTGTTGTTCGCCAAACTTTGTTTGTCACTGGAAGTCTTTATAATGCTCACTCTGTTTAAAGTGATGCAGCTGATGTTCTCTGTCTTCAGTTCGATCAGATGTCGGTGCAGGCGAATCAGTACGGAGACGAGCTGCGTGTCTCGAAGGGAGAAGTGGGCGCGATCAACCGTCTGATCAGCCGCCTGCAGAGCGAGATTCGAGGCCGTCAAAGCCCAGGTAACCTCCAGGAAACACTAGGTAGCATTCGAGAAACTCAAAGACAACTTTACAAGAGTGAAAAATCATTCAAACATAATTAAAACAACACACTTAAAATATATAAAACACAACATTAATTACAGATTAAAAGCAGTTCTGAAGAGGTGAGTTTTGAGTTGTGATTCGAACATGGAGAGATCAATCAATGTTTATTTATAAAGCTCAGTGGATGTGTCTCAGTGGACTTTACAGTTTGTACAGAATATGAATATGACACCCCTCTGTCCTTGGACCTTCACATCGGAGAAGGAAAAACTTCCAAAGAAAGAAACCCCTCAGTTAATGGGAGAAACCCCTCAGTTAATGGGAGAAACCCCTCAGTTAATAGGAGAAACCCCTCAGTTAGGAGAAATCCCTCAGTTAATGGGAGAAACCCCTCAGTTAATGGGAGAAACCCCTCAGTTAAGAGAAACCCCCCAGTTAGGAGAAACCCCCCAGTTAATAGGAGAAACCCCCCAGTTAATAGGAGAAACCCCCCAGTTAATGGGAGAAACCCCCCAGTTAACGGGAGAAACCCCCTAGTTAACGGGAGAAACCCCCCAGTTAACGAGGAGAAACCCCCCAGTTAACAGGAGAAACCCCCCAGTTAACAGGAGAAACCCCCCAGTTAATGGGAGAAACCCCCCAGTTAATTAGAGAAACCTCCCAGTTAGGAGAAACCCCCCAGTTAATTAGAGAAACCCCCCAGTTAGTGGAGAAACCCCCCAGTTAGTAGAGAAACCCCCCAGTTAGTGGGAGAAATCCCCAGTTAATAGGAGAAACCCCTCAGTTAATGGGAGAAACCCCCCAGTTAATGGGAGAAACCCCTCAGTTAATGGGAGAAACCCCCCAGTTAATGGGAGAAACCCCTCAGTTAATGAGAGAAATCCTTCAGTTAATGGGAGAAACCCCTCAGTTAATGGGAGAAACCCCTCAGTTAATGGGAGAAACCCCTCAGTTAATGGGAGAAACCCCTCAGTTAATGGGAGAAACCCTTCAGTTAATGGGAGAAACCCCTCAGTTAATGGGAGAAACCCCTCAGTTAATGGAGAAACCCTCAGTTAATGGAGAAACCCCTCAGTTAATGGGAGAAACCCCTCAGTTAATGGGAGAAACCCCTCAGTTAATGGGAGAAACCCCTCAGTTAATGGGATAAACCCCCCAGTTAATGGGAGAAACCCCTCAGTTAATGGGAGAAACCCCCCAGTTAATGGGAGAAACCCCTCAGTTAATGGGAGAAACCCCCCAGTTAATGGGAGAAACCCCTCAGTTAATGGGAGAAACCCCTCAGTTAATGGGAGAAACCCCCCAGTTAATGGGAGAAACCCCCAGTGAATGGGAGAAACCCCTCAGTTAATAGGAGAAACCCCTCAGTTAATGGGAGAAACCCCTCAGTTAATGGGAGAAACCCCCAGTTAATGGGAGAAACCCCCAGTTAATGGAGAAACCCCCCAGTTAATGGGAGAAACCCCCAGTTAATGGGAGAAACCCCCCAGTTAATGGGAGAAACCATTATCAAGGATTCTCTCTGAAACAGTCTGGAGCTCAAAGGCTTTCCCTCTTGCCGGTTATACCACAAGGTGAGCTCCTTTCTACTTCCTGCTTCTTCACACACATGCTCTCCAGTACAGGTTAGCTCTGAGTGTTAGCGATGCTAATGTAAACACCGACCATATTACGTCCAAAACAGTCGGGCATTGTTTCTGATAGCAACGTTTCTGATTGGGCCGTGGGGTCCACATTCAGATATAACTAAAATCTGGATCAGCTCCGTTGTTCCCCGTTTTTTAGAGATTTGGGTAAGGAGGAAAAGAGAGGGTTTGTTTTCTGACGCTGCTTGAGTTCCCCGAGACACCAGGGACACATCTTATGTATACAAGACATCAAAAAGTGCATTTTGCATGATAGGTCCCTTTAAGCTATCTGTCCCATTTCCGTCCTTTGAGTTGTTGTAACCGGATGATAGCGGTTGTTTCTCCGAGGGAGAGATCATTCTCCTCCGAACACAACACAGGCTTTGTTTCGAAGGCAGGAGGGATAAAAGGGTGTTGGATATACCCGGCTGCAGGCGGGAAACACGAGCTGAGCAGAATACAGGCCGGTGTTGAGATGCTGGAACGATGACAGTTTTACCTCTGAAGACGGATCTCATTCTGCAGCTACCAAAACATTTTTATGTAATGTGTTATTATCTGCTGAGGAGGAAGTGATTTGTCATGAGGAATGTTTGGTTTGTCCATCCTCTGCTCTGAGAGGCTTTATGTGAGGAGGCTCCGGATGTCTGGAGGTCAAGATGAGATGATGATGTTCGTGATTGGTCCTAGCTCACAGTGAAAAAACAGTATTCTACGGTGGCCCTGAAGGTCAAAACATAACATTTCACAAAAACTGTTCAGAGTTATTTCAGAAACTGAAACAATGTTTCACAAAGTATTCCAGAAAAACTAAAAACATTTTGAAAAGGGGTTACCTAAAACATTTTAGTAAACACAAAATATTTTCAGAAGAGATGACAACGCTGCTGAACAACGTCAACATGACAACGTTTCCATTGGTCCCTCTTCTTTAGAGAAGACCAGGAAATGATGGATACACGGATCGTGTTCAAATCAATAGGCACGCAATGACTCTAAAGAATAATGATCACGCACCAACCACACATTCAGACTAAAGGAACCAGCTGTTTGGAAAATGAGAGAAGTAGAAAGTACAGGTATTTGAGTTCACATGTAAGAAGTAGAAAGTACAGGTATTTGAGTTCAACATGTAAGAAGTACAAAGTACAGGTATTTGAGTTCAACATGTGAGAAGGTAGAAAGTACAGGTATTTGAGTTCAACATGTGAGAAGTAGAAAGTACAGGTATTTGAGTTCAACATGTGAGAAGTAGAAGTACAGGTATTTGTGTTCAACATGTAAGAAGTAGAAAGTACAGGTATTTGGGTTCACATGTGAGAAGTAGAAAGTACAGGTATTTGGGTTTCAACATGTAAGAAGTAGAAAGTACAGGTATTTGAGTTCAACATGTGAGAAGTAGAAAGTACAGGTATTTGTTGTTCAACATGTAAGAAGTACAAAGTACAGGTATTGAGTTCAACATGTAAGAAGTAGAAAGTACAGGTATTTGAGTTCAACATGTAAGAAGTAGAAAGTACAGGTATTTGAGTTCAACATGTAAGAAGTAGAAAGTTCAGGTATTTGAGTTCAACATGAGAGAAGTAGAAAGTACAGGTATTTGAGTTCAACATGTAAGAAGTAGAAAGTACAGGTATTTGTGTTTCAACATGTGAGAAGTAGAAAGTACAGTATTTGAGTTCAACATGTAAGAAGTAGAAAGTACAGGTATTTGAGTTCAACATGTAAGAAGGAGGAAAGTACAGGTATTTGTGTTCAACATGTGAGAAGTAGAAAGTACAAGGTATTTGGGTTCAACCATGTGAGAAGTAGAAAGTACAGGTATTTGGGTTCAACATGTAAGAAGTAGAAAGTACAGGTATTTGGGTTCAACATGTAAGAAGTAGAAAGTACAGGTATTTGGGTTCAACATGTAAGAAGTAGAAAGTACAGGTATTTGGGTTCAACATGTAAGAAGTAGAAAGTACAGGTATTTGAGTTCAACATGTAAGAAGTAGAAAGTACAGGTATTTGAGTTCAACATGTAAGAAGTAGAAAGAACAGGTATTTGTGTTCAACATGTAAGAAGTAGAAAGTACAGGTATTTGAGTTCAACATGTAAGAAGTAGAAAGAAACAGGTATTTGTGTTCAACATGTGAGAAGTAGAAAGTACAGGTATTTGGGTTCAACATGTAAGAAGTAGAAAAGTACAGGGTATTTGGGTTCAACATGTAAGAAGTAGAAAGTACAGGTATTTGAGTTCAACGTGTAAGAAGTAGAAAGAACAGGTATTTGTGTTCAACATGTAAGAAGTAGAAAGTACAGGTATTTGAGTTCAACATGTAAGAAGTAGAAAGTACAGGTATTTGGGTTCAACATGTAAGAAGTAGAAAGTACAGGTATTTGGGTTCAACATGTAAGAAGTAGAAAGTACAGGTATTTGAGTTCAACATGTAAGAAGTAGAAAGTACTGGTATTAGTGTTCAACATGTAAGAAGTAGAAGTAAAAAGTCGTGGAGTAAAGTACTGATACCAGAAAAATGTACTTAACGAAGTATTTGTACTCCTCTACTTCCCACCTCTATTCAAAGGTATTTATTTGACTAGCTGCCAACCTTCTGCATCGTCTGGATATACTTTAAAGACTCTTCCTCTGTTATTCTTACCCCTCCAACGTAGGTGCGTTTCCTGGAGCAGCAGAACAAGATGCTGGAGACGAAGCTGGACCTCCTGCAGGGTCAGGGGGCGGTCCGCTCCAACGTGGAGCCCCTGTTCGAGGCCTATATGGCGGGTCTGAGGCGGCCAGATGGACCTGGTCAACAACGACAAGACAAACTGGACGGAGAGCTGAGGAACATGCAGGGCCTGGTGGAGGACTACAAGCACAAGTACATGGGTTTTATATATTTTAAAAGTCAAAGTAAAAGTCAACTTTATCGTCAGTCTTTCAGTTTGTGTGTACAGAGAGAGATCTAAATACCGTTTCCCACCACTTCCCGAAGACAAAAAAAAGATAAATATGTATATATATACACAATCAACAGACACATTTAAACATATGCACACATTAGACCTAAATAAAAGCACAACAATCAATATCTACATCAATAACAGTCATTTCAATATCTTTGGGATATGTACATTAGTGCAAGATTGTCCATAGCAGGGTAAAAAGTGTCATACAGCCTGTCTCTGATTGGCTGAAACACCAAACAGATCATTGCAGCATTACCCAAATCCCCTCTGTTTCAGCCCTGTTTCAAAAGTGCTGATTCTCTGGCCGTTTCTCAATCTCGAGGATTCTGGCTTCCAAGACAATATGTCAAGGATGCTACGAGTGCCACCGAAGGACTGTTCCAATCTCCAGCATACTTGGAATTCCACCGAGGCCGCGTCCTTGGTTTGGGGGTAATTTCGAGGCTGCACATGGGTAAATTTCGAGTCCTTCAAATCCCCACAATGCTTTGCGCACGGACCAATTTCCCCAAATCTGTGGCAGAAAATGTAAGGCGGAGCCTCTCATATGACGCACACTTGCTAGCCTGTTCCACTCTTTGTTTTCCGAATGCCAGGAAGGATTCTTGCCTAGCTTCTGAAGGAAGTGACTCGGAAGACATGTGCTACCAAGCAAGCATACTCGCGATTGAGAAACGGGCCGTTTCTCAATCGCGAGGATGCTGGCTTGGTAGTCGCGTACTTCCAAGTCACTTCCTTCAGAAACGAAGCCAGTATGCTTCCAAGCCATGGCTTCGGAAAACGAAGAAGAATGGAACAGGCTAACAAGTGTGCCACTCTCTCTAACGGTTTCAACATAAACTGTACCGAAAATAAATACCTATATCTAATTATGAACTTGCTTTACTTTCAGGAACACATTTTTGGTGATAACAAATGTAACAAAGTCACATATTTACCAACACATGTTCTACGCCACGACATACTTACATTTAAATGTGTGCTGCGTCGGTTCAGCCATTCTCCGCAAGGGTTTTTGAAATTGGTCCGTGCGCAAAGCATTGTGGGGATTTTAAGGATGCAAAGTCTACCCATGTGCAGCCTCGAAAATTCCCCCAAACCAAGGACACAGCCTCTGTGGAATTCCAAGTATGCTGGAGATTTGAACAGTCCTTCGGCGGCACTCGATGACGTAGCATCCTTGACATATTGGCTTGGAAGCCAGTTTCCTCGAGATTCAGAAACGGCCATGACCCGTGTCTGTTACTTTAGATGAAAATAAGGAGCCCCTCCCCACGCCCCTCTGAGAGAGATTTGGTTAGAAAGAACTCAATGGAGCTCTAGAGGAGATTCAGGTGATAAGGGGGGGGGGGGGGGGGGGAGTCTCTTTCCACATAGGGGACACATGTTGATGTAGAAGAGACATGAAGAAGAGGGGACACATGTTGATGTAGAAGAGACATGAGGAAGAGGGGACACATGTTGATGTAGAAGAGACATGAAGAAGAGGGGACACATGTTGATGTAGAAGAGACATGAAGAAGAGGGGACACATGTTGATGTAGAAGAGACATGAAGAAGAGGGGACACATGTTGATGTAGAAGAGACATGAAGAAGAGGGGACACATGGTGATGTAGAAGAGACATGAAGAAGAGGGGACACATGTTGATGTAGAAGAGACATGGAGAAGAGGGGACACATGTTGATGTAGAAGAGACATGAAGAAGAGGGGACACATGTTGTTATTTACCGTGTAAAGTGTCTTTGAGTTTCTAGAAAAGCGCTCTACAAATACAATGCATTATTATTATTATTATTACATCAAACCACTGCGGTAGTAAATAAAGCCACTGTGAGTTGTGTTTTTCTCATTATATAACATTTGACTTGTGTCTCCGTCCCAGATATGAGGACGAGATTAACAAGAGGAACAACCTGGAGAACGACTTTGTGATCCTAAAGAAGGTCAGCTCACATTCAGTCATTCCTGAAACTCAGGTGTGGTGTAAGAGGAACCTCTCCATTGTACTTTCCTTTCTGTCCTGCTTATCTCCCATCCCTTCCTCCCCACTTGAATTAAAAGCCATCAAAGCTTTGGGAACTTCGCTTTGCTCTATTCAAGAAATATATTGCATTTTTCTTCCTATTCTCTGAAATAAACAGGACTTCTGCTCCTGCGACCCTGACCTGAATAAAAGACAACAAAACAAACCAGGTGTCTTTCCAAAAGGACATTCCCATTAGCCTTAGCTTTACTTGATGCTAATTAGCCTAGCATGCCATCAGCTGCCTGTCATGGCTACAGACTGTGGTTAAATATGTGGTTTGTTTCTGTGTTTTCAGGATGTAGACTCAGCCTACCTGGTGAAGGCCGATCTGGAGGATAAAGTCGGATCTCTGACTGATGAAATCAACTTCCTGCGCAACGTGTATGAGGAGGTACTAAACCTGTGACGCTGTATTTAACATATCTTTGTACCTGTTCAATGGAGGGCCAAACAACAGTATCTTCAACCTCAATTCAAGGATCTAATTTATTGAAAAGTAAACATCCTACACATCCCAAAATGGGGATACATAAGATAAGATAAGATAAGAAGTACTTTATTGATGCTAGTTTGGGAAAAGACAAGGCATATTAGAGAAATTAAAAGACTAGAAATAAACAATTCAAAATGTAAACATCTCAAATAGAAATAAAATAGTATTAAAAAAGACATTTGGGTCATGACTTGTTGGATATATAGGATGGTATATTCTGTCTCTTTTTTGAAAAGGGTTTGTTCATATCCACGCTAAATTACTGAGTTGCAAGAAAACAAATTGTAAAATGTCTCAAAGGGAGTCTGCAAACCTAAAGCTCCAAATAAGTGCTTCTGAGTTTTGCAGTGTATATCCCTTTTGTGGCGTATTCTGTCTTTTACCACTTGTGTTTCGTGCTCCAGGAGCTGCGTGAGCTGCAGGCCAGCATCACAGACACCTCAGTGGTGGTGCAGATGGACAACAGCCGCAGCCTGAACATGGAGCAGATCGTATCGGAGGTCAAAGCTCAGTACGAGGAGATCGCTGCCCGCAGCCGAGAGGAGGCCGAGGCCTGGTACAAGAGCAAAGTAAGAACTGCTGAAACACGCGCAAGAAAAGATATCCAGCTTCACTGTTTCAAGTTTCTATAAACAGAATCTCCCAGTGCCCGAAACTGCCTTCCAAATAAAAGAGACAAGTTTCAAGGCTTTTATCGTCATGTGTACATGGTTATAACAATGAAAATCTGAGGTCAATTGTCTGTAATGTTCTGCTGTTCAAAAGGCAGCCTTTGATGGGGGGGGGGGGGGGGGGACCAAGAGTCTAGTCCTTGTGTCTAACAGTCAGGGGTGCACGTGACTACTTCAATTAACTTCAATTACACTAAATAAAAGGTACACTTACAATAGGCAAAACAGCCAGAAAATAAATGTTTAACAATTAAATAATTGAATTAGTATTTTATTTATATTTATTTCATTTAACCTTTATTAAACCAGACAAAAAGCATTGAGATAAAATCTCATTGACACTGCTGACCTGGCCAAGAAGGCAGCAACGTTACACATTTGTACACATAACACAGACATATAAAATACAGAGGACACAACTAAGTAAAGATACAAAAAGCAGTCCCTACATTGAGCACATTAGGACAGTAAGAAAGGTACTACTTATTAAAGCAAGAGCAGCTGGTGTTAACTTCAATTTAAAACATGCTATTGAGACAAGTGCCCTCAGTTTGAGGCGTGATAGAAGGTCATTCCAAGAACAAGGACCATACTAAAAAAGACCCCTTTTCCAAGCCTCAGTCCGCACGGCAGGAACCTGGACCCGTATCCAGGAACCTGGACCCGTATCCAGGCACCTGAACCCGTATCCAGGCACCTGGACCCGTATCCAGGAACCTGGAACCGTATCCAGGTACCTGGACCCGTATCCAGGCACCTGGACCCGTATCCAGGAACCTGGAACCGTATCCAGGAACCTGGAACCGTATCCAGGAACCTGGACCCGTATCCAGGCACCTGAACCCGTATCCAGGTTCCTCTGATATGTGCAGAGGAAGCTTTCCTAAAATGGCTTTATACATTAATAAAAACCAATGCTGCATCCTACGCATTCTAAGTGAGGACCATCCAGTTAGGCTGTCCAGTTTGCAATGATGAGTCCTATCGGGTGTATTTCATATCGCAGTGCAGCATGGCAGAGTGGGTCAAGTTGGACCACATATAGCTCAAACATGCTTTATTGTTTTCGTACTTTAGCTACAGTGTAGATATCAATGACAAACTGAAGTCACAGGCTCCTCCAACAGAGCAACATGAATATATAGGACATGGAGTAAATAAGGCGGATAAAAGAGGGCAAGTAAATACAAATAAAATAGAAATAGTGCAAGAAGAGTCAACATAGAAGTAAATGGAATATGATATGTTAGAGAAATATTCTGCTAGATGCAAACAGATGGATGTTCTTCTAAAAAGGTGTTGAATAGTCGTATGGCCTGTGGGATGAAACTGTCCCTGAGTCTGGTGGTTTTAGACTCAACAGAGATATGATACTTTGGACCCTCTGAACTCACATCTCCCAAACAATGGGGTTGACAAACTGTTATCTGAGAGTGAAACCAAAAACTAGCTCAACTAAAAAGACTTGTAACGTGATCAGAGGTGGATGACATTATTCTGATCCTCTCCTAAAGTAAAAGTTGCAATACTATACTGTGAGAAGAATACAAGACCAGCATCTTACTGAAGAACAAGCATCTATATTCATCGACGTGGCGTTTTCTTTAGATCCGTCTTTAGATCTGCAACGTGTCTTTGTCCATGACGATCAGACCATGTTATCATCGTGGTCACTTTCTCTGTGAGATGCTTGGATCAATATTGTCTGTGTTTCCTTTGCAAAGCCTTTCGATAAACCTTCAGATTGTCAGACATCACATCGGTCTTCTACTTCCTCGGCCTCCAGTACTCTGCTCTTTGAATCTCCATCACAAAATCTACAAATGCACTTGTTGTATTATGTTTTCTTTCTATCTCAAAGGTCTCCTTCTATACTATTTGTAGGCATGTATTATAGTTCTCAAATATATATATAATACATATAAAAAACATGTCTATGAAGTGTTTTGCTCAAAATACCAAACAGATTGCCCATTTTAAAATCCCACATATCCCTCTGCACTAAACTCCAGCTTGCACTGACACAAAATATACACATTCAAACATAGTTGTACTTAAACAGATATATTCCTGCACTTTAACTTTATCTGCATATTGAAGAATGAATGCTTGTTGTTTGTATGTTGTCTTCTCCTGAATGTTGTACATCTCTTGTTTGTTTTTAGTTTTTTTTTATGGCACCTTAAAAAAAAGGAGTAGCTCTTGTCATCTCATTGTACCTGTGATAACAATAAAGGAGTATATTATATTTCAGCCATGTTACAGAACTGCTGATTCTGGGAGAGGAAAGGAGAGGGTTTTGTTTCACATGTTTAAGTATACAAAAGTGCATTCTGCATGATAGGAGACCTTTAAGGACAAATGATGTGTTGTTCGCCAAACTTTGTTGTCACTGGAAGTCTTTAATAATGCTCAACTCTGTTTAAAGTGATGCAGCTGATGTTCCTCTGTCTTCAGTTCGATCAGATGTCGGTGCAGGCGAATCAGTACGGAGACGAGCTGCGTGTCTCGAAGGGAGAAGTGGGCGAGATCAACCGTCTGATCAGCCGCCTGCAGAGCGAGATCGAGGCCGTCAAAGCCCAGGTAAACCTCCAGGAAACACTAAGGTAGCATTCGAGAAACTCAAAGACACTTTACAGAGTGAAAAATCATTCAAACATAATTAAAACAACACACTTAAAATATATAAAACACAACATTAATTACAGATTAAAAGCAGTTCTGAAGAGGTGAGTTTTGAGTTGTGATTCGAACATGGAGAGATCAATCAATGTTTATTTATAAAGCTCAGTGGATGTGTCTCAGTGGACTTTACAGTTTGTACAGAATATGAATATGACACCCCTCTGTCCTTGGACCTTCACATCGGAGAAGGAAAAACTTCCAAAGAAAGAAACCCCTCAGTTAATGGGAGAAACCCCTCAGTTAATGGGAGAAACCCCTCAGTTAATAGGAGAAACCCCTCAGTTAGGAGAAATCCCTCAGTTAATGGGAGAAACCCCTCAGTTAATGGGAGAAACCCCTCAGTTAAGAGAAACCCCCCAGTTAGGAGAAACCCCCCAGTTAATAGGAGAAACCCCCCAGTTAATAGGAGAAACCCCCGAGTTAATGGGAGAAACCCCCCAGTTAATGGGAGAAACCCCTCAGTTAAGAGAAACCCCCCAGTTAGGAGAAACCCCCCAGTTAATAGGAGAAACCCCCCAGTTAATAGGAGAAACCCCCCAGTTAATGGGAGAAACCCCCCAGTTAATTAGAGAAACCTCCCAGTTAGGAGAAACCCCCCAGTTAATTAGAGAAACCCCCCAGTTAGGAGAAACCCCCCAGTTAATTAGAGAAAACCCCCCAGTTAGGAGAAATCCCCCCGTTAATAGGAGAAACCCCTCAGTTAATGGGAGAAACCCCCCAGTTAATGGGAGAAACCCCTCAGTTAATGGGAGAAACCCCCCAGTTAATGGGAGAAACCCCTCAGTTAATGAGAGAAATCCTTCAGTTAATGGGAGAAACCCCTCAGTTAATGGGAGAAACCCCTCAGTTAATGGGAGAAACCCCTCAGTTAATGGGAGAAACCCCTCAGTTAATGGGAGAAACCCTTCAGTTAATGGGAGAAACCCCTCAGTTAATGGGAGAAACCCCTCAGTTAATGGGAGAAAACCCTTCAGTTAATGGGAGAAACCCCTCAGTTAATGGGAGAAACCCCTCAGTTAATGGGAGAAACCCCTCAGTTAATGGGAGAAACCCCTCAGTTAATGGGATAAACCCCCCAGTTAATGGGAGAAACCCCTCAGTTAATGGGAGAAAACCCCCCAGTTAATGGGAGAAACCCCTCAGTTAATGGGAGAAACCCCCCAGTTAATGGGAGAAACCCTCAGTTAATGGGAGAAACCCCTCAGTTAATGGGAGAAACCCCCCAGTTAATGGGAGAAACCCCCCAGTGAATGGGAGAAACCCCTCAGTTAATAGGAGAAACCCCTCAGTTAATGGGAGAAACCCCTCAGTTAATGGGAGAAACCCCCCAGTTAATGGGAGAAACCCCTCAGTTAATGGGAGAAACCCCCCAGTTAATGGGAGAAACCCCTCAGTTAATGGGAGAAACCCCCCAGTTAATGGGAGAAACCCCTCAGTTAATGGGAGAAACACCCCAGTTAATAGGAGAAACCCCTCAGTTAATGGGAGAAACCCCTCAGTTAATGGGAGAAACCCCTCAGTTAATGGGAGAAACCCCCCAGTTAATGGAGAAACCCCCCAGTTAATTAGAGAAACCTCCCAGTTAGGAGAAACCCCCCAGTTAATTAGAGAAACCCCCCAGTTAGGAGAAACCCCCCAGTTAATTAGAGAAACCCCCCAGTTAGGAGAAATCCCCCCGTTAATAGGAGAAACCCCTCAGTTAATGGGAGAAACCCCCCAGTTAATGGGAGAAACCCCTCAGTTAATGGGAGAAATCCTTCAGTTAATGGGAGAAACCCCTCAGTTAATGGGAGAAACCCCTCAGTTAATGGGAGAAACCCCTCAGTTAATGGGAGAAACCCTTCAGTTAATGGGAGAAACCCCTCAGTTAATGGGAGAAACCCCTCAGTTAATGGGAGAAACCCTTCAGTTAATGGGAGAAACCCCTCAGTTAATGGGAGAAACCCCTCAGTTAATGGGAGAAACCCTTCAGTTAATGGGAGAAACCCCTCAGTTAATGGGAGAAACCCCTCAGTTAATAGGAGAAACCCCTCAGTTAGGAGAAATCCCTCAGTTAATGGGAGAAACCCCTCAGTTAATGGGAGAAACCCCTCAGTTAAGAGAAACCCCCCAGTTAGGAGAAACCCCCCCAGTTAATAGGAGAAACCCCCCAGTTAATAGGAGAAACCCCCGAGTTAATGGGAGAAACCCCCCAGTTAATGGGAGAAACCCCTCAGTTAAGAGAAACCCCCCAGTTAGGAGAAACCCCCCAGTTAATAGGAGAAACCCCCCAGTTAATGGGAGAAACCCCCCAGTTAATTAGAGAAACCTCCCAGTTAGGAGAAACCCCCCAGTTAATTAGAGAAACCCCCCAGTTAGGAGAAACCCCCCAGTTAATTAGAGAAACCCCCCAGTTAGGAGAAATCCCCCCGTTAATAGGAGAAACCCCTCAGTTAATGGGAGAAACCCCCCAGTTAATGGGAGAAACCCCTCAGTTAATGGGAGAAACCCCTCAGTTAATGGGAGAAACCCCCCAGTTAATGGGAGAAACCCCCCAGTTAATTAGAGAAACCTCCCAGTTAGGAGAAACCCCCCAGTTAATTAGAGAAACCCCCCAGTTAATTAGAGAAACCCCCCAGTTAGGAGAAATCCCCCCGTTAATAGGAGAAACCCCTCAGTTAATGGGAGAAACCCCCCAGTTAATGGGAGAAACCCCTCAGTTAATGGGAGAAATCCTTCAGTTAATGGGAGAAACCCCTCAGTTAATGGGAGAAACCCCTCAGTTAATGGGAGAAACCCCTCAGTTAATGGGAGAAACCCTTCAGTTAATGGGAGAAACCCCTCAGTTAATGGGAGAAACCCCTCAGTTAATGGGAGAAACCCTTCAGTTAATGGGAGAAACCCCTCAGTTAATGGGAGAAACCCCTCAGTTAATGGGAGAAACCCCTCAGTTAATGGGAGAAACCCCTCAGTTAATAGGAGAAACCCCTCAGTTAGGAGAAATCCCTCAGTTAATGGGAGAAACCCCTCAGTTAATGGGAGAAACCCCTCAGTTAAGAGAAACCCCCCAGTTAGGAGAAACCCCCCAGTTAATAGGAGAAACCCCCCAGTTAATAGGAGAAACCCCCGAGTTAATGGGAGAAACCCCCCAGTTAATGGGAGAAACCCCTCAGTTAAGAGAAACCCCCCAGTTAGGAGAAACCCCCCAGTTAATAGGAGAAACCCCCCAGTTAATAGGAGAAACCCCCCAGTTAATGGGAGAAACCCCCCAGTTAATTAGAGAAACCTCCCAGTTAGGAGAAACCCCCCAGTTAATTAGAGAAACCCCCCAGTTAGGAGAAACCCCCCAGTTAATTAGAGAAACCCCCCAGTTAGGAGAAATCCCCCCGTTAATAGGAGAAACCCCTCAGTTAATGGGAGAAACCCCCCAGTTAATGGGAGAAACCCCTCAGTTAATGGGAGAAATCCTTCAGTTAATGGGAGAAACATCTCAGTTAATGGGAGAAACCCCCCAGTTAATGGGAGAAACCCCTCAGTTAATGGGAGAAATCCTTCAGTTAATAGGAGAAACCCCTCAGTTAGGAGAAATCCCTCAGTTAATGGGAGAAACCCCTCAGTTAATGGGAGAAACCCCTCAGTTAAGAGAAACCCCCCAGTTAAGAGAAACCCCCCAGTTAGGAGAAACCCCCCAGTTAATAGGAGAAACCCCCCAGTTAATAGGAGAAACCTCCCAGTTAGGAGAAACCCCCCAGTTAATTAGAGAAACCCCCCAGTTAATAGGAGAACCCCCCCAGTTAATAGGAGAAACCTCCCAGTTAGGAGAAACCCCCCAGTTAATAGGAGAAACCCCCCAGTTAATAGGAGAAACCCCCCAGTTAATGGGAGAAACCCCCCAGTTAATGGGAGAAACCCCTCAGTTAAGAGAAACCCCCCAGTTAGGAGAAACCCCCCAGTTAATAGGAGAAACCCCCCAGTTAATAGGAGAAACCTCCCAGTTAGGAGAAACCCCCCAGTTAATGGGAGAAACCCCCCAGTTAATTAGAGAAACCTCCCAGTTAGGAGAAACCCCCCAGTTAATTAGAGAAACCCCCCAGTTAGGAGAAACCCCCCAGTTAATTAGAGAAACCCCCCAGTTAGGAGAAATCCCCCCGTTAATAGGAGAAACCCCTCAGTTAATGGGAGAAACCCCTCAGTTAATGGGAGAAACCCCCAGTTAATAGGAGAAACCCCCCAGTTAATGGGAGAAACCCCTCAGTTAATGGGAGAAACCCCTCAGTTAATGGGAGAAACCCCTCAGTTAATGGGAGAAACCCCCCAGTTAATGGAGAAACCCCTCAGTTAATGGGAGAAACCCCTCAGTTAATGGGAGAAACCCCTCAGTTAATGGGAGAAACCCCTCAGTTAATGGGAGAAACCCCCCAGTTAATGGGAGAAACCCCTCAGTTAATGGGATAAACCCCTCAGTTAATGGGAGAAACCCCTCAGTTAATGGGAGAAACCCCTCAGTTAATAGGAGAAACCCCTCAGTTAATGGGAGAAACCCCTCAGTTAATGGGAGAAACCCCCCAGTTAATGGGAGAAACCCCTCAGTTAATGGGAGAAACCCCCCAGTTAATGGGAGAAACCCCTCAGTTAATAGGAGAAACCCCCCAGTTAATGGGAGAAACCCCCCAGTTAATTAGAGAAACCTCCCAGTTAGGAGAAACCCCCCAGTTAATTAGAGAAACCCCCCAGTTAGGAGAAACCCCCCAGTTAATTAGAGAAACCCCCCAGTTAGGAGAAATCCCCCCCCGTTAATAGGAGAAACCCCTCAGTTAATGGGAGAAACCCCCCAGTTAATGGGAGAAACCCCTCAGTTAATGGGAGAAATCCTTCAGTTAATGGGAGAAACCCCCCAGTTAATGGGAGAAACCCCTCAGTTAATGGGATAAACCCCTCAGTTAATGGGAGAAACCCCTCAGTTAATGGGAGAAACCCCTCAGTTAATAGGAGAAACCCCTCAGTTAATGGGAGAAACCCCTCAGTTAATGGGAGAAACCCCCCAGTTAATGGGAGAAACCCCTCAGTTAATGGGAGAAACCCCTCAGTTAATAGGAGAAACCCCCCAGTTAATGGGAGAAACCCCCCAGTTAATTAGAGAAACCTCCCAGTTAGGAGAAACCCCCCAGTTAATTAGAGAAACCCCCCAGTTAGGAGAAACCCCCCAGTTAATTAGAGAAAC
The DNA here is from genome assembly GCF_902827115.2 of Pseudochaenichthys georgianus. Taxonomy (NCBI): domain Eukaryota; kingdom Metazoa; phylum Chordata; class Actinopteri; order Perciformes; family Channichthyidae; genus Pseudochaenichthys; species Pseudochaenichthys georgianus. The sequence continues at coordinate 608,397 of NC_047507.1, read as the reverse complement.
CCCCCAGTTAGGAGAAATCCCCCCGTTAATAGGAGAAACCCCTCAGTTAATGGGAGAAACCCCCCAGTTAATGGGAGAAACCCCTCAGTTAATGGGAGAAACCCCTCAGTTAATGGGAGAAACCCCTCAGTTAATGGGAGAAACCCCCCAGTTAATAGGAGAAACCCCTCAGTTAATGGGATAAACCCCTCAGTTAATGGGAGAAACCCCTCAGTTAATGGGAGAAACCCCTCAGTTAATGGGAGAAACCCCTCAGTTAATAGGAGAAACCCCCCAGTTAATGGGAGAAACCCCCCAGTTAATTAGAGAAACCTCCCAGTTAGGAGAAAACCCCCCAGTTAATTAGAGAAACCCCCCAGTTAGGAGAAACCCCCCAGTTAATTAGAGAAACCCCCCAGTTAGGAGAAATCCCCCCGTTAATAGGAGAAACCCCTCAGTTAATGGGAGAAACCCCCCAGTTAATGGGAGAAACCCCTCAGTTAATGGGAGAAATCCTTCAGTTAATGGGAGAAACCCCCCAGTTAATGGGAGAAACCCCTCAGTTAATGGGATAAAAACCCCTCAGTTAAATGGGAGAAACCCCTCATTTAAATGGGAGAAACCCCTCAGTTAATGGGAGAAACCCCTCAGTTAATGGGAGAAACCCCCCAGTTAATGGGAGAAACCCCCAGTTAATGGGAGAAACCCCCCAGTTAATGGGAGAAACCCCCAGTTAATGGGAGAAACCCCCCAGTTAATGGGAGAAACCCCCAGTTAATGGGAGAAACCCCCCAGTTAATTAGAGAAACCTCCCAGTTAGGAGAAACCCCCCAGTTAATTAGAGAAACCACCCCAGTTAGGAGAAATCCCCCCGTTAATAGGAGAAACCCCTCAGTTAATGGGAGAAACCCCCCAGTTAATGGGAGAAACCCCTCAGTTAATGGGAGAAATCCTTCAGTTAATGGGAGAAACCCCCCAGTTAATGGGAGAAACCCCTCAGTTAATAGGAGAAACCCCTCAGTTAATGGGAGAAACCCCTCAGTTAATGGGAGAAACCCCTCAGTTAATGGGAGAAACCCCCCAGTTAATAGGAGAAACCCCCCAGTTAATGGGAGAAACCCCTCAGTTAATGGGAGAAACCCCTCAGTTAATGGGAGAAACCCCCCAGTTAATGGGAGAAACCCCCCAGTTAATGGGAGAAACCCCTCAGTTAATGGGAGAAACACCTCAGTTAATGGAGAAACCCCCCAGTTAATGGGAGAAACCCCTCAGTTAATGGAGAAACCCCCCAGTTAATAGGAGAAACCCCTCAGTTAATGGATAAACCCCTCAGTTAATGGGAGAAACCCCTCAGTTAATGGGAGAAACCCCCCAGTTAATGGGAGAAACCCCCCAGTTAATAGGAGAAACCCCTCAGTTAATGGAGAAACCCCTCAGTTAATGGAGAAACCCCCCAGTTAATGGGAGAAACCCCCCAGTTAATAGGAGAAACCCCTCAGTTAATGGGAGAAACCCCCCAGTTAATGGGAGAAACCCCTCAGTTAATGGGAGAAACCCCTCAGTTAATGGAGAAACCCCCCAGTTAATAGGAGAAACCCCTCAGTTAATGGGATAAACCCCTCAGTTAATGGGAGAAACCCCTCAGTTAATGGGAGAAACCCCCCAGTTAATAGGAGAAACCCCTCAGTTAATGGGATAAACCCCCCAGTTAATGGGAGAAACCCCTCAGTTAATGGGAGAAACCCCCCAGTTAATGGGAGAAACCCCTCAGTTAATGGGATAAACCCCTCAGTTAATGGGAGAAACCCCCCAGTTAATGGGAGAAACCCCCCAGTTAATGGGAGAAACCCCTCAGTTAATGGGAGAAACCCCTCAGTTAATGGGAGAAACCCCCCAGTTAATGGGAGAAACCCCTCAGTTAATGGGAGAAACCCCCCAGTTAATAGGAGAAACCCCTCAGTTAATGGGATAAACCCCTCAGTTAATGGGAAAAACCCCTCAGTTAATGGGAGAAACCCCTCAGTTAATGGGATAAACCCCTCAGTTAATGGGAGAAACCCCTCAGTTAATGGGAGAAACCCCCCAGTTAATAGGAGAAACCCCCCAGTTAATGGGAGAAACCCCTCAGTTAATGGGATAAACCCCTCAGTTAATGGGAGAAACCCCTCAGTTAATGGGAGAAACCCCCCAGTTAATAGGAGAAACCCCCCAGTTAATGGGAGAAACCCCTCAGTTAATGGGAGAAATCCCCCAGTTAATGGGAGAAACCCCTCAGTTAATAGGAGAAACCCCCCAGTTAGGATAAACCCCTCAGTTAATGGGAGAAACCCCTCAGTTAATGGGAGAAACCCCCCAGTTAATGGGAGAAACCCCTCAGTTAATGGGAGAAACCCCCCAGTTAATAAGAGAAACCCCCCAGTTAGGATAAACCCCTCAGTTAATGGGAGAAACCTCTCAGTTAATGGGAGAAACCCCTCAGTTAATGAGAGAAACCCCTCAGTTAATAGGAGAAACCCCCCAGTTAGGAGAACCCCCCCAGTTAATGGGAGAAACCCCCCAGTTAATGGGAGAAACCCCTCAGTTAATGGGAGAAACCCCCCAGTTAATAGGAGAAACCCCCCAGTTAGGATAAACCCCTCAGTTAATGGGAGAAACCCCTCAGTTAATGGGAGAAACCCCTCAGTTAATAGGAGAAACCCCCCAGTTAGGAGAAACCCCCCCAGTTAATGGGAGAAACCCCCCAGTTAATGGGAGAAACCCCTCAGTTAATGGGAGAAACCCCCCAGTTAATAGGAGAAACCCCCCAGTTAGGATATACCCCTCAGTTAATGGGAGAAACCCCTCAGTTAATGGGAGAAACCCCTCAGTTAATGGGAGAAACCCCTCAGTTAATAGGAGAAACCCCCCAGTTAGGAGAAACCCCCCAGTTAATGGGAGAAACCCCTCGGTTAATGGGTAAAAATGTTAGAAACCTCGAGGAGAAACAGAGGAGGATGCTTCTCAGGACGAACAGACGTGCAATAGATGCTGTGTGTAAATTGAAAAGATAATACATTTACAACATAGTCCAGATGCTTGGAAATGCATGTGTCTTAAGAGATCAGGGCAGTCACGGATGTGTTTGGGGAGACTTCAGATCCAGCATGCTTGAGGTGTTGTTGTTGTGTTTTCTCAGCGCGGGGCTCTGGAGAACCAGCTGGCGGAGGCTGAGGAGCGTGGAGAGCTGGCTGTGAAGGAGGCCAAAGCTCGGACCAGAGACCTAGAGGACGCTCTGCAGAGAGCCAAACAGGACATGGCCCGGCAGCTGCGGGAGTACCAGGTGAGAGAGACCTATTCAGGATGTGGGCTACCTAGTGAAGGCAGATCTGAAGGATGGAGTGCTGCAGTGATGATGTAGCATCTCCCTGGTTCCCTCTGAGAAAAGCAATGGTCTGAACGCTGCAGGACTGCATGGCGACGTAAGTGTGTTTTCTCCTTGGCCTGCAGGACCTGATGAACCTGAAACTGGCTCTGGATATTGAGATCGCCACCTACAGGAAGCTGCTGGAGGGCGAGGAGGACAGGTGGGAGGAGTTTCATAAAGTGTGTGTGTCTTTCTGTACAATAAAACACACACCAACACTCTCTCTCTGTCTCTTCTTCTTCTGCAGACTCGGACATCAGTCCATCCTCAACATCCAGACTGTGACCAACTACAGTAAGTAACAAACTCCCCCCACACTGAGGAAGGTGTAGACGTGTCCATTTTTTAAGTTTGTATTATTATTTAACTGTTTTCGGTATAAATGGAAATACATAAGTAAAGTACATGTCCTTACAACTTATGATTCTGTTTTCTTCAAGTTTTTATTTTGTTGGTCGAACGCACTTATTGTACGTCGCTTTGGATAAAAGCGTCAGCTAAATGCAATGTAATGTAATGTAACTTGCACTTCATCACAGTCGTAATTATACTTAATAACATTTCACTGCACACGACAACGACCCAAAACATTACCATAGGAGAAAAGCCCCGCATTTAAAAAACGATGCAATATAAAAACACATGCAAATGAAGACACATCTTCAGCAACTTCAGGAAACATGAGCAGCGTTTACTAAAAGCTGCAAATACAAAACGCTGCAAGAAGCTCAAAGCACAACGGAAACCAGGGGACACTAAAAAGTGATGCACACATTTATCCAGCAGACAGACTGTCTTAATTATTTTATTTATTAATTAATTCCCCTCTTTTTCTCTCCAGGTACTAAAAGTACTAATGGCTACCACAGTAACAGCTCCTCTCCTGCTCCAAAACTGCTGATCAAGACAACGGAGACCAGGAACAACTCCAGATACAGCACTCACTAAGAACACATACACATATACGTGCACACACACACACACACACATACACACACACACACACACACACACACACACACACACACACACAACACACACACACACACACACACACACACACACACACACACACACGCACGCACGCACACACACACACACACACACACACACACACACACACACACACACACACACACACACACACACACACTCACTCACTCACTCACTCACTCACTCACTTCATTAGCATATATTTCTAAATTTGTGAGGGTGCAGGTTAATAATTACTAACTTTCTGTAGAACAATTACAATCATTTTAACATGAAGAATTAAGTGGAAATAGTTGTTTTTGATATAATTAACTACATGTTTGTTTTGTGTGTTGTGTACCATTTTAATCTGACTTCAGTTGTATGCAGCACCATCGGGGCTTTAACCTCCTCGGGTTATTAAACAATGTAATACACTGCATGCAATTAATTAATCTGTGTGAGATTATAAAAATAAATTGTGTAGATTTTGAAGATATCGGATTAGAAGTGTGCTGTTTTTGTTTCTCTACTTTTGCTGATTATATTCATAAATTGTACTCGATGTTGTTATAAAATAATCGTAGTGTTAATCTACAAATGTAATCACTAGGTTTACGTTTCTTTTTAACTTTCCTGATGAAATAAAATCGACAAAAACAAAATATATGGTGTTTCTTCTTTCTTGCATTTTTAAAGGGTTCCTTCCTAATCTGCTTTTGGGGTTTTCCCTCTCCTGTAGTGTGTTTTATAGGTTTTAGTGCATGTACATGTTCTGCAAAGGAAAATCCCTGTGTTCCCGGAGTTTCTCTCCCCCTGCCTGAAACAGCTGCATTGGAGTCCTTTATTTACTTCTGGTTTCAGACGGAGGGTGAAAAGAGGTGCTACAGTATGAGAAAAATAAAGAGCTTTTTGAACATTAAAGCCTGAAACGCCTCCATTTATTAAAAAAACAACAACAAAAAAGTAAGTGTTTCCGGTGTGGAACCCGTAGTCAGCATCGGTCGCTAAGTAACGGTTGGCTGTTTGCACGTGATCAGTAGAAGGCAGGGGATTGGTTTACAACAGCTCTCGAGACGCGACGCTTTACCCTCGCCCACCACGCCTTCTGATTGGTCGATGCCCGGCGGTTTTCGCGCCAACGCAGTGCATTGTGGGTATGGTAAGCGGAAGTGCTTCGGGACGTCGTGGTAGAGAAGCGAGTTGTTGTCGTGTTTTGTTGTTTTGGGGTTTTTTATTGGAGTTTTATTTAGTTTTTACCGATGCGGGGCGAAGAGTCGTCCGATTCTGAGTCGGGCAGGATGGAGGAGAGCTCGGTTCGGAGGAGCCTGGAGACTCTGTGCCAGGAACTGAACATGGACGAGCAGACAGCCGCAGAAACACTGGAGAACTTCACTGCCATCTGGAACACATACACCCTGGAGGTCAGTAATGTCCTCTAAATAACCTCTGGGGGTATTTAAAGACCCCATTTTAGTGTGTAAAACTCAGGGCTGCAGAGTTAGTGAATTGCCCGTCACTTTTATCCTGCTGTAAAGTAAACAGAGAGATCCGCGTGGGACATAAACACTGGGTTAAAGGGCTTCGACTGACCATTGTTGTCATGTCTAATCTCTTTGTTTATATCTACGTAATAACGGTAAATCATGTTTTCAGTGGTTCTTAACTACTCTACTTAAATACCATTTTCAGGAAGTTGTACTTGACTTGTGTATTTTCTATGTTGTGACACTTAGATGTTAGTGTATTAATGCAGTCACTATATGAATACGTAGCTACTTTGCAGATTCAGATGAATGATAAATAATATTCATCTCATCAAATACATTAGGATTTAAGGTAATAACGCACACTTTGACATTTGTACCTACTTAATAATGTTTCTTTTATACTACATTTGGCTCACTCTAGTTATGATATTGCAGATGAATGATACCAGATATAACTCAACAAATACATTAGGATTAATTAAATACGACTGACTAGCTGTGTTGTTTGGGACACACACACTGGGTTAAAGGGCTTCAGCTGACACGTGTGTTTGCCTCTAATCTTATTTTGTTTACCTACTTTATAATGTTAGTTATTATACTACCTTTGGCTCACTTTAGTTAGAAGATTGCAGATTAATGAAACCAAATATAAATCAACAAAAACATAAGAATGATTAAATATGACTACAGTCACCGGGTTTCATTTACTTTTCTTTCTTTACTTGCTTAATAATATGTTAAATAATGTTTTTAATCTGAGTAAATAATAACTACTGTTACTCAACAACTGTATACTTCTCCTCCAATCACTCAACATTTTGTACACTGCTAACTTTCGTTATTTTGCAGCGTAATAATGCTAAATATAAATAAAACACTATGATTTACTGACACATTGCTCACGTCTGCAGAGCACCGTAGGACACAAACACTTATGAATGCTTACTTTATATTTGAATCTAAAGACGTTCACTTTCTGTGATATTTAGCAAAAACCCCTTTTTATTGAAAGCATTTTATAACAAAGCTCTTTTCTAATAGGGCTGCCATTTATCTTCGTTATTGATTCCTCTGATTAAGGATAATGTGAAATCTGGCAACACAGTGCCAGGGACTCAACGAGTGTTATTGAACACAAAGTGACTTTACTAACACGTCGTCACAACTCCTCTCCGTAGGGTTTGGAATGAGGGGACATATGGCACTACATGTCAGCTAACATCGGCTTTGGTCCTGTGTCATTCTACAAAGTGACATTTACCAGTTTGATATTCCTAACAATTAATTGGACACTAGTGGTGGCAAGGAACATATTTTGATTAAGAACGTGGTCGTGCTTTTTCCTTTATCGTCTCCTTTCTAAAACTGATGGTCTGATATGTGATAGGTCTTGTTTTGATCTTTGTTTCCTTAAGATTCTCTTTTCTAGCCACTCGTCAGATGCAGCAGAACTATGAGTCACGGGGTCGTTGTTTTTCCGTGGTCTTAAAATATTTAGCTGCTTTTCGATCTAAACTTTGATGCACATTAAGGTGTGTGTGTGTGTGTGTGTAGTGGATTAATACATTGCATTTCAAAGCGCTTTTCCAGGTGCTCAAAAACGCTGGGGTTGGGGGGATTATTTTATAGTGTTTCATATTGCTGTGAACATATCGACTCACTCGTCTTGTGTCTTATCTGTCGGAGAGAAATCATTATTTATTTTATTTGTATTATCCTACAGTTGACCTCCTTGTTTCTCTTAAATGTTATATTGCGCTGCGTGTATCTGTAAAGGTCTTAACATCTGATCTGAGGTGAATTTCTTGTTTATTTTTAACGTGTGATGTCGCCATTTTGTAAAGCACTTTGAGCTGCATGTGCCGTATGAAAAGTGCCGTATGAATAAAGATTTATTATCATAACTGGGAAGATACACAGGTATCTCAACTGTAGCTGTGTTCATGACAGCATGTATGATTACCTAGAAGACCCGGCATTCCTCCATCTTGTGACTGTGACTCCCTCTCTTGACATCAGCATGTGAAGGACACTGCTCAGGAACTAGTCTCTGTATGTGATGACTCCTTCCCCTCTGGAGAGGATCACAGATACACGGATCCTGAGGCCGAAGCTCAAGCCGGGGAACAGGGAGATTTTTCTAACAATAGGTGACTGGCGAGCTTCCTGTTCATATCTTGCGTAACGCTTGTTTTAACGTGTGTGTGTGTGTGCGTGCAGGGGGAGGTGGTGCACTGGTTGGCCTGCTCTCTGTACGCTGCCTGCAGGAAGGGCTCCACTCCCACCGTGGGTAAAGGACTGATGGAGGGAAACTGCGTGTCTCTCACCAGGATCCTCCGCACCGCCAAACTCAGGTGAGTCTCTGCCGTGCCTGATGTTAAAGACATGAAACACACACAAACCCTTCAGTTCAGTTGTTTTGTTTATTTAGTGTCGTGGACAGTCCCCATTGGCTTTAGCCAACATGGCTCATTTCCAGCTGCTGTCCCCAGATGATAATAGACACCTTTTTTAAATCACAATACATCAACAGCACTAGTTATAAAGAAAGGATGAAAGACAAGTAGAGAGAGGAGAAAGGATAGAAGAGAACACGCGTTACTACATGTCACATGTAGCACATCACATGTAGGGTTGCCAACGTCCGGGAATTTTCAAAGATGGAAACATTCCATGGGAATAAACTGGAAATTTTCTAAATGGAAGGTCGGCTCTTCGTAGGGAACTTAAATATAGCTGGGGGAAGTATATTTAAGCATCATCTTGACTAAAACAAACAGATGCCATTCAAGTACACTTGAAGATCCATGCCGTAGCACACGGCTCACCGCACGGCTACTGAGACCACACAAAGGTCGCCGCAGGCTCGCAGCTGTGAGGGTGGAACAACTGGTTGGCATTCGGGCAAACCTTAGGGTCTCTGAGCCGGACGGACACAGAGCCTCCTCAGCAGGCTGCACAGTGACGCTGCAGAGGAAGAGTGTGATGTTGATGAGGCCCAGGAAGAGCCCGCTGACTGAAAGGGTTTACCCAGAATGCATCGCTTGAAGGAAGATGTTTGATGGGACTGTGTGGAGGGAGAAGGGCTCTTTTTATTTAACATTGTGAACGGGGCTCTGTGGGTGCATTTTTGTTCTTTTTTAATGAGTGGGGTTGGGGGGATGAATACTATTTAACTCAACATTCCTGTTTTCGTTCTTCAATGAAACAAATAATTATTCAATAAAATAATTAAAACGTGTTCTGTTCTACTTAAACATTAAAAAAAAAAAAAATCTGTTGAAATGTCATGTTTTTTTGTTGTAATTTTGCATCGAATATTTACAAAATTCCACATGGAAACTTTCCGGAACTGTACCGGAAACTTTCCGCCCCATTGCAACCATAATCCAGGGTTTCCCACACATAGACTATACTTGGGCGGGCCGCCCAGGTATATTAACGGCCGCCTAAGTATATTTCGTGACCCATTTAGTTTTTTTTTTTTTTAAATTAACAATTTTTTATAAAAAAAAAATTTTTTATTCGTCCGTGACCACGACACCATCTGCGATCGATTAACTTGTGGACAATGATCCCTCGCTCCCTTGCACTGATCTCGCCTCCTTCTGGCCTGTTAGTGGCCTGCCTCATAACTGACTGGCTGTCCACATGATGTGGCCTGCCGACATGGCCACTGTCATACAGATCATAAATCAAAGCCCTTGATTGGTCTCTGTGTGTCATTCAAGCTCGGGATAAGCTCAGCTCAGGTGAGGTAAAGGACTCTCTGAGTGTTTAGATAGTTAACTTAGTCTAAGTTCTCAGTGGGTCTCAAACGGTGTGGTCACCAGTTATGTAAACACATATTTCCATTTGAGAGGGTAGTGATTGGTCTAATGGATAGCGAGGTGGGCTGAAGATCGGAAGGCTGTGAGTTCAAATCCCGCGAGGAACACCACCACTAGTGTGCCCTTGAGTAAGGCACTTCGCCCTCAGTTACTCCAGGGAGGATGTCCCTGTAATCAGTCATTACAAGTCGCTTTGGATAAAAGCGTCAGTTAAATGAAATGTAATGTGATTAGTAAAATATGCATGAATAAATAAATAAAAAGTTAACTGGGTGAAAAAGGTAAAATACACTTTTAAAACTTGTTGAGAGAAAACTAGTCTTTGCTGCTGCCTCAAAGAGGAGCAGGGGGAGAGGAGGGAGACAGGAGAGGCTGATTCAGGAGCACAGACACACTCACAACTATAAATGAACCACAAATAAATTAATAAACAAGTTTCAGTGTTTTCTTCATATTGGAAATGGTATGGTATTGGTTATGGCCATGATTTTATGATTATTGAAATGTATACAGTTCTGTTTAATATAGGTGTTTCTATAGATCTAGTCTCTTTATTTTCCCCTCAAAATGCACCAGATTGATGCATTTAACTCCAAAATTAAATCTTACCGGGGGGGGCATGCCCCTGGACCCCCTAGAGGATTTGAGGTCGACCCCCACTAAAAATCACATGGATAGGTTCCTAAATACATTTATAAATACATTTATTTTTTTAAATAGTAACCCATTTCCATATGTTCATGTGTGGCTAGTAGATTTAAACTATAGGGCTATCATTATGGGCCCTGCCTGAACCTGTTCGCTCTGCCATCGCGTGAAGGGTCTGCTAACAAGCGACCAACAGAAAGGTTACTGTTGTTGCACGTCACCTCACCCCCCCCCCCCCCCCCCCCCCCCCGCTACCACCACCCCCCAAGTATATTTCAGATATGTGGGAAACAGATCTGTGGGAAACACTGGCAGTTAATGGACCAGCACCAGAGGCGTTCCCATACACACAGGCGTTGGAGCTGTTCTTCATGAAATCCCAGAAGGATGAAGTGCTCTGACAAACAGTGCCATCTTTGCGCAAAATAATTATACAGGAATGAAAAGTCAATAAATAAAAATAAAACATTTCGGGCACCCCCCCCCCCCCAAGTATATTTAAGATCTGTGGGAAACACTGTAATCACACGACAGAAAGGAGGGGTCACAACATGTGCCACACACACCATATCCAGCACAGACGAGTGTGTGTGCAGCTGCAGTTCTCAGTGAACAAAGCATTATATTTGATAATGTAATATCGAGGAGGCATCTGAAGTTCAGCTTCAGTCAACGTCTTGTTAGTTTTCTCCAAAATAATGTTTTTAATCACAATGTATTACTAAAAAGTGTGTAAGAATAGTTTGTGTTTGTCTGTCCAAGAACAAGGACTGTGGATTTGACTGAAACTGCAACTATTATATTTATTAAGGATTTAATAACGGGCTTTCTCCTCGCCCTTTATTTGCATTGCCTTTATTTAAATTGTAAATATGAAACGGATTTGCTGCCTCGAGCGCTTATAACTAATTATCAACCATTTGTACCTATTGTTTGGATAACATATACAGCCTTACATTTCATAAAACCTTTAGACACACATCATATACATTATAAGAGTACACACATATATAAACACAGGGGCAGTTTAAAGTCTTCACATGTTTATAAATGTAGCCCCGAGGGTCTAAAAGTTTCCCGACAAATTGAAATCACTGTCTTTTTATTCAAGCCACACATTAAGCTCGTTAATTCCCCCCAAAAGATGCTTTGTGTGACGGAGCGTCCACACTACAGCTTCAAAAAAATCTTGGAGCTTGGGGATTTTATTCAAGCAACACGACCAACAACCAATCACATGAATCTCCCGCCCCCGACATACAAAGCAAAAAACCCCGGGGATTTTATGAGAGCAATATATATATATATAAACTCCCCAAACAGGCGAAAACCTACCAGTTTCCCCCACTGTCTCTGCCACCTCCCTCCATGCTGGTTCCTCCGGTCTGTATCCCGGTAGGTGAAGAGGGTCTGGTCATACGAAACCGGGTGATTTGCTATGGCGATAGTTAGTTTCTCCTCCGACTTTTTTTGAAATATAGAAATGAACGGCGGGATATCTCTCCCAGCTTAGACGCGGTTTGATTGGCTACGGCTTGAGCTGTCAGATTTTCCGAAACGGGATTTGATTGGCTGGCGCTGGCTACTCCGGCGTCAGAAGTTGAACAATGTTCAACTTCTGACGGCGGAGACGGACCGCTCTGCTACCCACAATTCAGTTCGGCGAAAAAGCGAGGCAACGTGACGTCACCCCATTGAAAGTGAATGGGCAGATTGGAGTTTTCGACGCTGTAGTGTGGACGGGCCCTCAGTGTCCTCGCTGTAAGGCTGCATCGTTATTTAAAACTTTATCTAAATCGCAATATGGACAGGAAATACTGTGGCGGGGTAGAGACTCCGACCTACACACAGAATCCCGTCATGATATTTAATCACATGTTTCAGTGATAATGTAACTGATGTTTAAACAAAGTATCTCTCGAATGTCTCGAACAATATCGCGTATCGGACCACAGCTAGTTTCTTCTAGCACTTCAAAGCAGCATGAAGGAGGGGTTTACTGTGTAGTGATGTGTGGCTTCTGTTTGACCCCCCCCCCCCCCCCCCCCCCCTCAGTCTGATCCAGTTCTTCTCGAAGATGAGGAAGTGGGCCGACATGTCGAGCCTCTCTCAGGACTTCCGGCTGCGCATGGATCGACTCGAGAGGAACTTCGAGGTCTCGACCGTCATCTTCCGCAAGTTTGAGCCCATCTTCATGGACATGTTCCAAAACCCGCAGGGGGGGGAGCCGCCTCGACAGCCACGCAGCAGGAAGCACAGGTACGAGACACACACACACACACACACACACACACACACACACACACACACACACACACACACACACACACACACACACACACACACACACACACACACACACACAGCCTGTTCCATCATGTCTTCAGGTAAAACGCTCAAACACTTATTTTGTATTGTTTCTATAAAGCGACATCTTCACAACATGTCATTCTATTTTAAAGACATGGCTACACACACACACACTTACCCTTTCTAACTGTGTGACTTCTCTCTCCCTCTGTTTGCTCTGCAGGAGGTTGCCGTGTCACATCAGCGATGTGTTCAAGTTCTGCTGGACTCTGTTTGTCTACACAAAAGGTACCACGACACCAAACCTTACCCACAATGCTCCGGTATGACTTTACTGACGTCGGTGAAGTTGCAGTGTTTGCAATTGTTTGTTCAGTCAACTAAACAAATAAGTATACTTGTGCCATACTTGAAGTTTGTGTTTATGAGCTGTGTGTTTTTTAGGTAACTTCCGTATGATCGGAGACGACCTGGTGAACTCGTACCACCTGCTGCTCTGCTGCCTGGACCTGGTGTTCGGAAACGCTCTGCTCTGCGCCAACAGGAAGGACCTCATCAACCCCACCTTCAGAGGTACAGAGAGAGGGAGACAGAGAGAGGTACAGTGGAGCTGACAATTGAGAGTCCCGACCAAGCAAGGAGGCAGAGGCAGAACGTCCAAAATACAACCCGGTGTGGGCATTTATTAACTCGGCCTCAATCCTGGATCTCACAGCACACTACCAGCTACCTAACAGACAGGGAAACAGAGCCTCAATACACACTAATCAGCAATTAGACACGGGGGGGGGGGGGGACAATACAGGGCACCAGGTGCACACAATCAACAGCAACAGCCATGGGGGAAGGGAACACTTCAACATAAAACCAGCAAACAGAGACGGACAACCTAAAACACAGACAGAGGCACACGCTACATACACTTCGCCGCCAACAAAGCTACACAATTCGTAACGGAGGCCGAGATCTATGGCCCAAAGATCGCCTCCGTTACACAGAGAGTGTGTGCGCATACCAGTTGCATACAAAAAAAAGTATTTATACGAGGGGCCGTTAACGACATTATTCAGAAATGCCGTTCTCACACACACAACTGAAACCAAAATAATTTACAAACATAAATTATGTAAAAATCTCTCATACACAAAATAATCCAAAGTTATTCACATATACCACACACACACACCACACACACACACACACACACACACACACACACACACACACACACACACACACACACCACACACACACACACACACACACACACACACACACACACACACACACACACACACACACATTAAAATGCACTCATACACATGTGTCTATTCAGATTACTGTTACATCAAAATAGGGATTAACAGCAGGATTACAGCGTTAGTAAAAAACTTAAAAGAATGTACAGTTTGTGTGTACTTGCTCTTTATTAATGTGTGTGTGTGTGTGTGTGTGTGTGTGTGTGTGTGTGTGTGTAGGCCTGCCTGCTCTGTACCGCGCTGACGGCCACGTGTCTCCGGACCAGCCCCCCCCCTGTGTGTTGGAGCGTCTCTGTGAGCTGCATGATGGCCTGGTGGTCGAGGCCAAGGGGATCAAACAGCACTACTTCAAACCATACATCCAGAAACTGTACCAGAAACAGGTACACACACACACACACATACACACACACACACGCACACACACACACACACACACACACACACGCACGCACACACACACACACTACCATCCAGGTTTGTGTATTTCAGTGTCCGAGTTTATAGTGGATATTATAGACCATGGGTATTTCTCAATGTCGAGGACGCTTCCTTGGTAGGACAGGTCCTTCAGAAGCGAGGCAAGGATCCTTCCTGGCATTCGGAGAACGAAGAGTGGAACAGGCTAGCAAGTGTGCGTCATATCAGAGGCCACGCCTTAAATGTTCCACCGAAGATTTGGGAAATTGGGCCGTGCGCAAAGCATTGTGGGGATTTTAAGTCCGCGGAGGATACACTGGGGCATCCTCGAAATTTCCCGCAACGAAGGATTCAGTCCTCGGTAGAATTCCAAGGATCCTGGACATTGGAACAGTCCTTCGGCGGGACTCGATGACGTAGCATCCTTGAAATAGTGGCTCTGGAGCAGCCTTCCTCGACATTGAGAAACACCCCGTGGTTTATATCCTCTACTTTATTATATTAAAGTATGTTTCTAATATAAGTGACCTCCTTTCTTCTTTCCATTTCCATTCCCCCACAATTCAATTTTTGTGTTGCTTTTGTCTACTCTCTTTTCCCCCGATCAGATCCTGAGAGGAAACGAGGATAATTTGACCGAGCTGTTGGACCCTCAGAGCTTCATCGATAACAAGTGAGTCGATCAGAGGTCACTGCGGAGCATTCAATACATGCATAGCGCTCTCCAAAGCAGCTCTGACGTGCTTTAGAAACATGGCGCACGATAATGTTTGAATATCCAGGAAAACGTAACGGTGAATAAACTCAAACATTTATCTTTCATTCACCCCGTATACTCGTGTTCTTTTGAGCCAATAAACCACTTAAGAGACCTGGATGGTAGCACTCCAGTTCAGTCAAGCATACAGTACATAACTGTGTGTGTGTGTGTGTGTGTGTGTGTGTGTGTGTATGTGTGTGTGTGTGTGTATTGTTTGCAGCAAAGCCATAAACAGGGAGTATGAGGAGTACGTTCTGACGGTGGGAGATTTCGACGAGCGAGTGTTTCTCGGCGCGGACGCTGACGAGGAAATCGGGACGCCGAGGAAGACCGTCCAGGAAACGTCTGCGAGCCGAAACAACGCTCAGAGTCAGATGAAGCAACACGTGGAGAAGGTACACACACACACACACACACACACACACACACACACACACACACACACACACACACACACACACACACACACAGATTCCAAAATACAAACACTTGACTCTCACCTGGAAGTCCTTTCTAGCGTGCCAACATAATAACTTGACTCTCTCTCTCTCTGCAGTCGGCCTCTCTCGCCCCCTCCACCCCTCTCACAGGGCGGGTGTATCTGAAGGAGAAGGATCTGCTCGTGACTCCCGTTTCCTCGGCAACGCAGAGTGTCAGCCGGCTGCAGAGCATGGTGTCCGGTCTGAGGACGGCGCCGAGCGAAAACATGCTGCAGGTCTTCAGGTGGGAGTCTCTATACACTCTTTTCTATTTTATCTCAAAACATTCTCTTGCACTGTTTTATCTGTTCTATGTCCTATATATATATATTCATGTTGCTCCGTTGGAGGAGCCTGGGACTTCAGTCTTTCATTGCCATATCTACCCTGTAGCCCAGGGGGTCGAACTCAAACACACAGTGGGCCAAAATAAAAAAATGGGTACTAGTGGAGGGCCGGACTGGTTCAATGCTTATTGAAATGAACTTATTGCACATATCAAACCTGGAACTATCAAAGCTTAAATGATTGCCTATAAAAACAACATTAAATAATCAGTTGCATTCGTTTCTCATGGCTCTATCTGCAGCTTTCCAGAGTACATTTCCCCACAGGCCAACAACAGCTTCAACAAAACTATTCCCCTCAGAGAGAAACCAAACATGCCCTGTTGTCGTGAGAGAGAAAGTGCAGAAGGAAGCATCCATTGAACTCAGTGTGCTGCTCTGAGATGCTAGCTCAGACACTTGGCGTCTCATCTCGGGGGCAAGGTCATCAATGTGTGGGCTCAGGCTCTGAGCGGAGGAGACCCTCAGGATGGAGGGAAGGTGTGCGTGCAATATACCGGCGGGCCAGATCTAATAGGAATTAGAAATTATCCTGCGGGCCGAAATTAAATCCACCACGGGCCTGATTTGGCCCCCGGGCCTCGAGTTTGACACATGTGTGGTCTAAGCATAATGTAAGACACAAAAGAACACATGATATATCTTTTCATTTCTATCGCCTGCTTTTCCCAGCTCTGGATAAAAAACATGTTTTGCCATTATTATTCCCAACAAGGGAGAGAGTGACTTTCAAGATGTCAGCGTTAAAAGCCACCGGCATAGACATCGTGAATAATGGATGATATTTATTCTCATCCTGTTATTTTTCTTGCACATAACTTCTGCTTGGTGGCTTTCCTTTTGCATATCTTAAGTAGATCTGGTAAAGCTTTGTCAGTATCTCCTACTTAGTTCCGGATTTGGCCCGCCGGCCTTGAGTTGGACTGTGCTGTAGCTAATGTGCACGTGACGATAAAGCCTTGAAACCCACGTCTCTGCTGCTGATCAAGCAGTTGGGGGCGTTATTGTTTAGTCGTTTTCCTGTAGTGAAAACACGAGGTTAAAAAGCCATTAAATCATGATATGGAGCAGAGTATTTCTTATAGGGTAGATGGATGGATTATTTTGTTACAGGACCAGTGTGTTCGACATTAAAATACAAATACCTAAAAAGTGCAATAGAGTTAATAATTAAAGGAAAATGAAAAATAGTATATCCAATATAAGCAATTCTGGATAACTACATTTTTCTTTAAAAAATAACAAAATACACATTTGAACCGTGGCTACATTCTTGATTTAGTTTTTTTCCCTAAAGAGGGAACGTGCACTGAGACCAAAGAAAAGGGGGCTCTTTAATGAAAGTGAAGGAGAGTTCGTCAGGTGAGAGGAAAGAGACTGCACTGACATTACGATGAGGACGTAACTGAGGAACTGCAATCTTCCATGTCTCTGTTTAGCTGTCAACAAACACCATATAAATGAATTAAGCGTCAAATAGGAACGATAATAATCTACTTTACGTTTCTGCCCTTCAAAGTCAAACTGTGTCGGTTTGTCTTCATTCACATATGAGTGTGTACATGTCTATATGTGTGGTGTGTGTGTGTGTGTGTGTGTGTGTGTGTGTGTGTGTGTGTGTGTGTGTGTGTGTGTGTGTGTGTGTGTGTGTGTGTGTGTGTGTGTGTGTGTGTGTGTGTTTTATTGAAGGTCGTGTTCCAGAAATCCCACCGAGTCGCTGCTGGCCAGAGTCAAGACCCTCGGACAGACGTTCAAAGAACATTACACCAACGACTCCGCGGACATGCCCGGCTCTCATATAGGTAACACACGCACACACACACACAACCACACACACACACACACACACACACACACACACACACACACACACACACACACACACACACACACACACACACACACACACACACACACACACACAGCAGAATCGCTTCTCTTAATAAATAAACTTTCTCTTGTCTTCAGATTTTGCAGAGAATCGTCTGAAGCTGGCAGAGATCCTCTACTACAAAGTCCTGGAGAACGTCATGGTGCAGGAGACCAAGCGCCTGCCTGGGAAAGACATGAGTGTAAGCAACACACACACACACACACACACACACACACACACACACACACACACACACGTTTATTGCTTTATGTGTCCGACAAATAGACCTAACTGACGGGTACTTTCTATTCTTTTAAATGCATATTATTGTCCTTATTCATTCATCCATATTTCATATTTATAGTTCCCAAGCATGTCTATATATTATATTAATCATTTTTATTTATATATCAGTCTTTTAAAGACAAGTTAAACAAGGGTGCTTAACAAATACAAATAAAAACATAAAAAACGTCATTAAGTAAACAAGAATCAATATTGTCATAATATAAGCAAGTTATCAATTAATTAAAATCGGTAAAAACAGTGTTTGATTCAAGGGGACGCAACTAAACATGTTTTGAAGACCTTTTAAAATAATGGAGAATAGCTAGTTTTGTTCAATGTATATTAATTATATTGTAAATATTTTATTTCATAATTTAAGAATAAAAGAAAACATAAGAAAAAATAATTGACCAAAATTATGTTGAATTGGAAAATGAAAATATTTGTGGTACACTTTTACTTTCTTTTTCTACAACAACTAAGGAGGGGTTTCCAGGTGTGTGTGCAAGTGCTTTGTGATCCTTTGTTGTGTTTAACAAACTAAATGAATTCCTAATGTGTTTTTGTGTGTGTGTGTGTTTCAGGTGTTATTGGAGCAGGACATGTTCCACTGCTCTCTGATGGCGTGCTGTCTGGAGGTCGTTCTGTTCTCCTACAGCTCCCAGAGGACCTTCCCCTGGATCATCAACATCTTCAAACTCACACCCTTCTACTTCTTTAAGGTCACACACACACACACACCACACACACACACACACAACACACACACACACACACACACACACACACACACACACACACACACACTTCAGTGTTTAGTTCTTTGGGTTTGCCTGTCTCTTGTTGACTGAACTCAAAAGACTAAAAGGACAACTCGATTTGTTTGTGTCCTTATTTCGTGTTTTTAACTCGGCTCCTGATTTTAAACGAGACTTGATAACCTTAGGAAAATAAAATACACATATTAACCACCGCATTATTGACATGTTTGGGCTTCAAATGATCCCAGAAATTGGTATTAATCACATATATATATATATATATGTCTTATAAATCTCCAGTTTATCTAGGGCATTACAAACCTTGCTCAAATAATTCATGAGATGCATTAGCTTAACCTATACTGACCACATCAGACTAAAACTGTTAATTAACCTTCATTAAACACAGTGTAAATAATATGTCAAATATGAAGATACAAACTAATTTACGTTTTCCCTCCTTTAAAGCTAAACTTTGTCCGTTTGTCTCATTTACGTATTAGTTTGAACATGACTAAGTGTGTTTTTCCTGTGTGTTGTTGTGTGTGGTGTGTGGTGTGTGTGTGTGTGTGTGTGTGTGTGTGTGTGTGTGTGTGTGTGTGTGTGTGTGTGTGTGTGTGTGTGTGTGTGTGTGTGTGTGTGTGTTTGTGTTTGTGTGTGTGCAGGTGATCGAGGTGTTCATCCGCTCGGAGGAAGGTCTCTCCAGAGACATGGTGAAGCACCTGAACCTGATCGAGGAGCAGGTGCTGGACAGCAGGGCCTGGAGCGCAGACTCTGCCCTCTGGAGCGTCTTGCAGGCTGCAGGCAACAAAGTGCCCACAGTGGAGGAGGTCAGCAGGAACACACACACACACCACACACACACACACACACACACACACACACACACACACACACACTCTCATACAATCGGTGTTGTCTAAAGTAAAAATCCACTAAGACGAACAGACTTCAGCTCCTCAGGAAAACAAGCTTTTGGGTTTTCAGATCTCCAAAGAAATTCTAAATCTAACAGAAATCATATAAGCATTATTTAAGTAGTAGCATAGATGACGTGCACCCATTCAGCCTAAGCTAATAAAAATAAAGCTTTATTCATATAACACTTTTCATATAATAGGTGACACACACACACACACACACACACACACACACACACACACACACACACACACACACACACACACACACACACACACACACACACACACACATAAATAAGCAAATGTTTCTATATCAAAATCAACTTCTTTCAACATGGTAGAATGTCTTTATCTTTTCCCCTCTTTGCACTGAAAACAACTGCACCGTACTCTCCGGACTATAAAGCGCACCTGCATATAAGCCGCAGCAGCTAAATTGTCCGTCTGTCTTGCCTCTCGTTCTGTCTCTCGGTTTCACTTTTACTTTGGCGTGCTACCTGTCTCACTCTTTTCTGGCCTCCAGCTTTTCCTGCTGGAGCCCGCCGCTTAGAGGTGGCGGGCGCGGACCGGTCATAGAGCCCGTAGAGTTAAAGGTGGTTAATTTTACCTGTAAAACCCATAGATTAGGAGGTTCCCTAGTGGCCGTTAGCTGTACAAAAAAAAAAAAAAATGGGGGAAAAGGTCGCGGCTTATAGTCCGAAAAGTACGGTAGTTAAAACATTTCATTCATTAGACTCTTTTACCCAAAGCGTTTTGCACTAATCAGAACCAGCATCACGGTCTTTTCTCTTTGTTTCACTTTCTCTTCTTCTCTCCCTCCAGGTGAATTTCTCCTCCAGTCTGGACACGGGTTCAGGTCCTGGCTCCAGTGGAGTTCAGTCTCACCTGCCGATGCTCGCCCTCTCGCCCATCATCCACCCCCGCATCAAAGAGTTCAGATCGGGCCTGGGCAGCGCACGCAAAGGTGAGAGGTCGGGAGGTCGGGATGGTGGGAAACGGTATTTCGATCTCTGTCTGTACACACAAACTGAAAGATTGACAATAAAGTTGACTTTGAGGTGTTTAGTAGTTTCTGTAGCAAGAAGAAGATGGACTTCTATTAATCACTCGTGGGGAAATTCTTAGGAGCAGTGTGGGGAACGGTTGCCTTGCTCAGGGACACCTCGGTAGGACTTGGTCTTGCCGGGACTTGAACTGTGACCTTCCAGTTGCCAAGCCAAGTCCCTATCGACTTCGCCACCACCGCCCCCACAGCATATAGAAATAAAACAGATAATTAACTGAGGCCACCAGTTAGTGAATCTTACGCAAGTCCAGACAAGGACTTTTGTACATTTTATTCCATCTAATATCATTAACATAGAACAAATGAACAGGTTTCCTATATTTATTTTCCTCAAGCCTTTCCTCTGGCTTGAAACACCCTGAAAAAAACCAAATGCCTTCTAGTGCTCTAATCACCCAGTGCCCAAAACATATAAGCATAGAAACGACTTTAATAACAAACAATAACTAAGAATACATTTACTATAAATAATAACAGCGAGAAAATAAATGTTTAAGTATCAAATCATTTTAAAGCGATATATAGCTCCAACAGTTTCAATGTATTACTGTAGGGATAAAATACGTGTGACAGCAGTTCATCAAAACACAGAAGCACCTACCCTTCTTGTTTGTTTGTTTAGTTTGTTTGGACAGTCCCCATTGATCAACTGTCACAAACAGCCAACATGCTAATTTCCAGCTGTTGTCCCCGGCCAGATGATAATAGACACCTTTTTAAAATCACAATACATCAACAGCACTAGTTATAAAGAAAGGATGGAAGAGAACGCGTTACTACATACATGTCACATATAGAAATGTTACTTGCATCACAGCAATGGGGGGTGCAATGTCCGTCTCGGGGAGTTTTGGAGATGTTGAATATTCTGTTTTAAACTCATTGGGTCAAAAGCGTCATTATTAACTCTTGTGTCCCCTCCCTCCAGACGTGCCTCCCTCCCCGCTGTCGCTCCACGACAGGTACAGCTCTCCAGCGGCAGGCAGCGCCAAGCGGCGTCTCTTCGGCGATTGATTCTCCGGCGCCGCTGACTGCGACCTTGAGCCCGATGTCGATTGTCGTCGCCCGCCAAACGCCTGACGTTCACTCCAGCAGCACCCTGAGGATCGGAGGTCAGGGCGGGGGGGGGCACCGTGCTCAGCATCCCTCTGCAAGGTAGGAAACAAGATCAAAGATTCAAAGGTTTTGTTGTCATATGCATGTGGAGGAACTTCTAATTCCCTTCAGAGAAACTGATCAATGATTCATAGACGAAGTGTCCATCCATCCATCTTCTCCCTCTTCTCCGTGGTCGGGTCCGGGTGGTAGCAGTTCCAGCAGAGAGCCCCAAACTTTCTTTTCCCCTGGCGACATCAACCAGCTCTGACTGGGGATCCCAAGGCGCTCCCAGGCCAGCGAAGAGATATAATCCCTCCACCTGGTCCTAGGTCTACCCCTTGGTCTTTCCCAGCTGGACGTGCCTGGAACACCTCCCTAGGGAGGCGCCCAGGTGGCATCCTAAACTAGGTGCCCGAACCACCTCAACTGGCTTCTTTCGACGCGAAGGAGGAGCGGCTCAACTCCGAGTCCCTCCCTGATGACTGAACTTCTCACCTTATCTCTAAGGGAGACACCAGCCACCCTGCGGAGAAAACCCATCTCGGCCGCTTGTATCCGCAATCTCGTTCTTTCGGTCAGGACCCATCCTTCATGACCATAGGTAGACGAAGTGTGTCTATTGTTATATTAACCCTTAGATGCATAAGTGGCTCTTTTTTGAGCCGGTGAGGTGGTGTCCCCAAAGTCATCTGTTTCATATTCCAGCTATTCCTCAAAAAACATGCCATTCACATTTTAAATTTACATTTGAATACATTTTAAGAAATTGTAGTTTTGTATTTCTACCCCAAGCTTCCATAAGTGGGTCAAAATGACCCGCATGCTTTTCCTATGGGAACCTTTGATTCTTATCACCTGTTGCTGTCAGGAATACATTCACTGTAGGACACACAGACGACATCACAAGTGACACCTCTCAGGAAGATTATTTTACACAGCAAGATCTGAAACCTGTCAGTATAATAATAATAATGCATTATATTTTTATAGATCTTTAATTTTGTCATTGTACAGGTACAACGACATTACAATAACTCAAGGTGCCAACACGCAACAACCAGACAGTATAAAACAATAAATGGGGCTAAATAGACATGATAGGGAATATGTACATAAATAAATAATAAATTAAATTGCACGATTCCCCTCGTATTGCACGGAAGGCTTAAATATATATATATAGGGCTTTTCAAGGACTCCAAATAGGACTATCAAAAGTGATCAACCGGCATGGATTGATGGGGGGGGGGGGCTTTGAGATAGACGAGGAGAAGAGATGAGTTTTGAAAGGGACTGGAATACTGTGAGGGTCTCAGAATAGCGGAGATCTTTGCATTCAAAATGTTTTTTTTTCAAAATATAAAAGAAATGTCTACAATTATAAATAGTGAACAATTAAATATAACATATTTCTAGTGTGAACCAAATATAATACTAAATATTATACACGTGATTTTTCTTAACCAAAATGACAAAAATGGCATATTAAAACACATTATTCTAATACAGGTCTTTTTTGACCCACTGAGTGTAGGGTCCAGTCACTCGGGCATCGAAGGGTTATTAATAAAGAAAGTCAAAACACATAAAGTGAAATCGATCTCCAATGCAGCAACCTTCACCTTTAGAGGATAGCGAGGTTCTGTACCCAGAATACAGTAACAGTCACACTATATATTCATGAAAGGAAACAGCCGACTGGTCCCACCCACAAACCACCGCAGGCTTTTCTAAACACCCATGAAAATTCTTCTGACCTGAGCTCCTCCAAAATGCAAACATATGTGACCTGCTCTATCGAAATCAGTCGCATTGACCCGAAGACACATTTTGAGTTGTATACACTGCTGGAAAGAGGATATTCCTAGCTTTCTGATGATATCAGGATTGTTGTTGTACTCCAAATATTAAGCGAAATATGTCACGTTATATAACGACTGTCACCGAGTCATCATTTTGAGAAAAAGGCCTTCGAAGTTTTCTCTTCTCTGGAATCCATCGATCTGATTGGTTATCAGCAAATGATCAAAATACTACGGAGGGAAGATATTTTCGTTTGGATTACTGGTCTGGGGAAGCTCGCGAGTGTGGGTGTGTGTGGTGTGTGTGTGTGTGTGTGGTGGTGTGTGTGTGTGTGTGTGTGTGTGTGTGTGTGTGTGTATACATGGTGTGTGTGTGTATACATGGTGTGTGTGTGTGTATACATGGTGTGTGTGTGTGTAATGTTGCGTTTGTGTGTGTTGTGTTTGTTTCCCGGGGAAAACACTCACGAGAAACACCGGCTGTTGTTGTGCCTGCTGTGACGTCAAGTTACTCCGTTCTCCGCTTGTAATTATGCCGAAGCTTCAAAGTTGTATTTTTCATCTGAATTTGCCGAAACAAGTTTAATATTCTGAAAGCCAAGACTTTGTTTAATTGAAATCAGATGAAAATAAACTGTAACGGACCCTGCCGTGTTATCTATGATCACTATACGCCTTACATTCATAATGTCAGCCGGAGGAGGGGGGGGCGTGTGGAACAGCAGATTGCCTGTCATCGTCCCTTTACAAGCTTAAAGAATGTATTTATCGTGAGTTTGGAAATAAAAGTTCCATAATCTGAAGTTATGTTTTTTACGCAAATCCACGTTTATTTTGAAATGAGCCGTTGCGACTTCCGACTGATTTCGATAGAGCGGGTCACATATATAATATTAACGTGTCTCTCCTGAAGTGTTACGGTACGTCCACACAGCTGCGTTAAAAAAATCTTGGAGGTGGGCGTGTCTGAAGCTTGGGGATTTTTTGCGACCAACAACCAATCACATGAATCTCCCGCCCCGACATACAAAGCAATAGCGATGTTAAAACGAAGTAAACTGGATATAAAATCCCCAAACAGGCGAAAACCTACCAGTTTCCCCCACTGTCTCTGCCCCCTCCCTCCATGCCTGGCTCCTCCGGTTTGTATCCCGGTAATAGTCTGGTCGTAAAGAACCGGGTGATTTTCTCCGTAATTAATAACTTCTCCTCCATTTTTAGGGATATAAGAAATGAACTGCGGTGGTCTGTCTCTCCCTGCTTGCACGCGGTTTGATTGGCTAGCGCTTGTACTGTCAGATTTGCATAAACGGGATTTGATTGGCTGACGCTTCCAGCTCAGCTTCAAAAGTTGAACATTGCTCAACTTTTGAATCCTGAGATGCCTGGAAATCTCCGCTTTGCTTCCCACAATGCAGTTCGGCGAAAAGTGACGTCACCCCATTCAAAGTCAATGGGCAGAGAAGCGTTGGAAGATTTTTTTAACGCTGCTGTGTGGACGGGCCGTTAGGGTTAGTGTGTCTCTCCTGAAGTGTGTGGTAGGTTTGAATGTATACAAAACATTAAATAAAAAAAGCCCTAAGATATTTTACTTATTATATTATTTTCATTATTGATTAAATGCTGATTTTATCTGTAATTTAGTTATTTTTGTATTCGCGATTGTGGGGGAATTTTGATCTCTCTCTGTACACACAAACTGAAAGATTGACAATAAAGTTGACTTTGAGTTATTCAGAGCCCCATCATCATCATCATCATCATCATCATCATCATCATCATCATCATCATCATCATCATCATCATCATCATCATCATCATCATCATCATCATCATCATCTCCTTTGTGTGTGTGTGTGCAGGGCTGAATAACGACCGCACCATCACGCTGATCCCAGTTCAGCCGTGTGATTCCTCCGGTACGATCACCGCTCAGTTCCTGCTCACCACCTCCCCGAGTCGCCCCCCTCCTCCCCCTCCCATGACCTCTGACCCCCCGGCGGCAGGAAGCGGACGCCCGCGACGCACCGGCTCCCTCGCGCTGTTCTTCAGGAAGGTAGGATATCGTCATGGTTTTTATTTGAATTACAGCAACTTAAAACAAACATCCACAGACGAGAGTTATTAAAAAAACGTCCTCTGACTTTTCTTCAGTAGATTTCTTGTTTCATGTTTCTCGTGTGTGTGTGTGTGTGGGGTGTGTGTGAGCGTGTGCGTGGTGCGTGTGCGCGTGTGTAGGTGTATCACCTGGCCAGTTTGCGTCTGAGGGATCTGTGTTGTGAAGATGGACGTGTCGTCGGAGCTGCGGGGAAAGATCTGGACGTGTTTCGGACACGCTGTTGGTTCACTGGCACGGCTCTGATGAAGGACCGACACCTCGACCAGCTGATGCTCTGCTGCGTGTACATCATATCAAAGTGAGATTTAAAAAACTGTTCCCGCATTGCTCTCCTGCTCAACACACTCGCTTACTATAGACTGGTTTCGTGTACTATTTCTATTCTATTTGGATTCACTTGCACATCTCAAAACATTCTCTTGCACTATTTTATTTGTTTTTTTGTCCTATATATTCATGTTGCTCTGTTGGAGGAGCCTGGGACTTCAGATTTTCATTGCCATATCTACACTGTAGCTAAAGTGTATATGACAATACAGCCTTTAAACTTGAAACCACACACACACACACACACACACACACACACACCACACACACACCACCCACACAACACACACACACCACACTTGTACCAATGTACTTATTATAATTATTCTTGATTGGATGCGGTTTTTGTAATTTCTCCGATTCCCTTCTTCCTCGCAGATCACCAAAGAGACTCACACCTTCCACGACATCATGAAGTGTTACCGTGGCCAACCACAGGCCAGCAGCCATGTGAGTCACACACACACCACACACACCACCACACACACACCACACACACACACACACACACACACACACACCCACACACATGTCTTCATTCGACACCTTACTTGAGTAAAAGGACTGAGTTATACTAATTTAAACATTGTGTTCATCCCTTTAATGCTGCAGTTAATTGGTATAACTTAAATAACAACCGTTGGGTGGTTTAGCATATGATGATAATACCGTGTGTTATTTGTTGATCATATTTTGCTGTTGTGTAGGTGTACCGCAGTGTGTTACTGCGTCACACTCCCAGAGAGCAGGTGACTGACGAGAACATGGATGTGGATCCTGTCTCAGGTGGAGAATGTAAGAGCACGACAGAGATGCTCTAAAAAGCACTGAATATTAATATGTATTTTTCCTTATAGTTAAACAATAATCATTAGGCACAAGTCAGATGTCTTCAAAAATGTTTTCCTGTCCCAATAATTGATCAAAGACTGTTAAGAGTTCTCTTTTGTGCCTTGTTCACATTTTGCATAGTTTCAAAGTCTTCATCATTGCGTTTTTATACAACCGTATCCCTTGTTTTTAAATAAATCACTTCTCGGTATGTCTCTGTGTCTCTTCAGCGGCAGAGAAGACCAATCAGGCGCCAGGAGAAGCCAACGCGACCACCAATCAGGAGAGGAGGAACGCGGGTGACCTCATCCAGTTCTACAACAGCGTCTTCGTCCTGAGATGAAGAGCTTCGCGCTGAGATACGCCGTCCATGACAACCGGGTACGACGAGAAAAACTACGATGCGATACGATAACACTTTATTTGTCAGATCAAGTCTGAAATGTGACTTGCATCCCAGGCAGCTCCATGTGTAACATCAACAGACACATATCAAGACTCAATACATGGCAACATTTAACAGAACGGCACAATCACCGAGAGAAAACCTGCTCAAAGAGCCTCTCAAGTATTCTGTAACAGAACAAAGAATAATTTCTCCGCGCAGAGCAGAACCCTCTGGTAAACGTTATGAAATCAACAAACTTGATAATGTTGTATAATCTGTGGTGGTGTGTTTTGCAGGTGGACCCCCCCCCCCTCTCTCCGTTCCCCTCGGTGCGCGCTCAGCCTCTCTCCCCCGCAGGGTTTCTCAGAGACACTCGCTCTACGTTTCTCCCACAAGAACTCTGCGGCCTGCCTCACACCGAACTCCTACACATACAGGATCAACAGCAGCCCCTCCAAGGTAAAACACACACACAACACACACACACACACCTGTAGGAACCACAACACACACACACACACACACACACACACCACACACACTGAATCCTTGTCAATGGGGAAGACGCAGCGATGACGTATTTCTGTATTGGACCCTGAGAGGGATTTGGATGTGATCATTAATTATTGCAGAAAATAATCTCTGTGAAAAACAACTCTTTATGATACTTACACGTTTAGTTCAGCAGGATAATCTCCACATATTAAAGGTGGGGTAGGTAAGTTTGAGAAACCGGCTCGAGATACACTTTTTGTTATATTCCATGGAATGCTCTTAACATCCCGATAGCAATGAATATCTGAAGTGCTTTGACAACAAATCCATAAAAACATTTCATCTGTGGAAGCCGTGGCGCTGTAAAAAGCACGACCAATCATTGAGCCGGCCCGGCTAAAATAACTGGATGGCCTACTGCCTGTCAGCCTTCCATCTGGGCACACACTTATCTCGTGCCCTCATTGGTCATGTGCGCGTTCGTGTGTGTTGAAGGAGGGGCCTCTGTGAGGAAGTGGCAGATTTTTTCCGGTGGTGTATTTTCAAATTCTAGCGCACTCGAGCTGGTTTCTCAAACTTACCTACCCCACCTTTTAACACCACTTTATTATTTCTGAAGTAAAATGCTAATGTTGCAGTGTTTCCCACAGATCTGAAATATACTTGGGCGGGTGGTGGCAGCGGGCGGGGAGGGGGGGGTGCCCGAAAAAAATAAATAAAAAGTTTTAACAATATGTTTATTTATTGACTTTTCATTCCTGTATAATCATTTTGCGCAAAGATGGCACTGTTTGTCAGAGCACTTCATCCTTCTGGGATTTCATGAAGAACAGCTCCAACACCTGTGCGTATGGGAACACCTCTGGTGCTGGTCCATTAACTGCCAGTGTTTCCCATATATCTGTTTCCCACATATCTGAAATAGCGGTAGTGGTGGTAGCGTGGGGGGGGTGTGAGGTGACGTGCAACAACATTAACCTTTCTGTTGGTCGCTTGTTAGCAGACCCTTCACGCGATGGCAGAGCGAACAGGTACAGGCAGGGCCCATAATGATAGCCCTATAGTTTAAATCTACTAGCCACACATGAACATATGGAAATGGGTTACTATTTAAAAAAAAATTGTTATTTATAAATGTATTTAGGAACCTATCCATGTGATTTTTAGTGGGGGTCGACCTCAATCCTCTAGGGGGTCCAGGGGCATGCCCCCCCCGGTAAGATTTAATTTTTTATTTTGGAGTTAAATGCATCAATCTGGTGCATTTTGAGGGGAAAATAAAGAGACTAGATCTATGGAAACACCTATATTAAACAGAACTGTATACATTTCAATAATCATAAAATCATGGCCATAACCAATAACATCCATTTCCAATATGAAAAAACACACTGAAACTTGTTTATTAATTTATTTTTGGTTCATTTATAGTTTGTGAGTGTGTCTGTGCTCCTGAATCAGCCTCTCCTGTCTCCCTCCTCTCCCCCTGCTCCTCTTTGAGGCAGCAGCAAAGCTAGTTTTCTCTCAACAAGTTTTAAAAGTGTATCTTACCTTTTTTCACCTTAATATGTGTTTACATAACTGGTGACCACACCGTTTGAGACCCACTGAGAACTTAGACCAAGTTAACTTTCTAAACACTCAGAGTCCTTTACCTCACCTGAGCTGAGCTGATCCCGAGCTTGAATGACACACAGAGACCAATCAAGGGCTCTGATTTATGATCTGTATGACAGTGGCCATGTCGGCAGGCCACACCATGTGGACTGCCAGTCCCCCTGTGTGAGGCAGGCCACTTAACAGGCCAGAAGGAGGCGAGATCAGTGCAAGGGAGCGAGGGATCATTGTCCACATGTTAATCGATTGCAGATGGCGTCGTGGTCACGGACGAATAAAAAAAAAAATGTAAAAAAACAAACAAAAACTAAATGGGTCGCGAAATATACCTGGGCGGCCGTTAATATACCTGGGCGGCCCCGCCCAAGTATAGTCTATGTGTGGGGAAAACCCTGTGTTGGACTATAACGGACTACAACACGGTCACATGACTTCACGTCACCACCGCTAAGCTAAAGGCGGCTAATGTTGGGCTATAAAGGAACTACAGCACGGTCACATGACTTCACGTCACCACCGCTAAGCTTAAAGGTGGCTAATGTTGGGCTATAAAGGAACCTACAGCACGGTCACATGACTTCACACCACCACCGCTAAGCTAAAGGTGGCTAATGTTGGGCTATAAAGGAACTACAGCACGGTCACATGACTAAACGTCACCACCGCTAAGGTAAAGGCGGCTAATATTGGGCTATAAAGGAACTACAGCCACGGTCACATGACTTCACGCCACCACCGGCTAAGCTAAAGGCGGCTAATGCTGGGCTATAAAAGGAACCTACTGCACGGTCACATGACTTCATGTCACCACCGCTAAGCTAAGGCGGCTAATGTTGGCTATAAAGGAACTACAGCACGGTCACATGACTTCACGTCACCAACGCTAAGCTAAAGGCAGCTAATGTTGGGCTATAAAGGAACTACAGCACAGGTCAGAAAGACTTCACGTCACCACCGCTAAGGTAAGGCGGCTTAATGCTGGGCTAATAAAGGAACTACAGCACGGTCAGAAGACTTCACGTCACCGCCGCTAAGCTAAAGGCGTGGCTAATGTAGGGCTTTTAGTCGTTTAGTCTTCTGATTTAGACACTTGTTATCACATCTAATAAACTCTCTCCTCCTCTCTCTCTCTAGGAGTTGTCGGACCTTAACCGGTGATTCGTCAGGGCTCGGTCAGCAGGAAGAGGGCCTTCACCATGGAGGGCGACGTGATGATGTCATCAGCGTGCGACTCCCCCAGTAAGAGGGCGTGTCCGGAGAACAGCCCCGACGTCCTGCTGAAGCGCCTGCAGGTCGTCGTGTCGAGCGACAGAGTCACTAACGAACACGTTAAAACATTAAATGACATCACATTTAATTACAGAATCATCCCCACTTTAAAAAGCTTAGCGTACATGATGAATCTAGACATTAGGAGTGTTTAATTTATCATTAATGAGGCTTTACATTTGACTTTTTTGTAATATATTATGACCATGAGGGTTATAGAACGTGAGCAGAGAAGATGGCAGAATTCATGCCATTGGTTTTATCAAAAATAATCAAACTAACGTTTTATTAGAAACCATGAGTAATATCTGAAAGGGGATATTTCAGGAATCAGAACAAAACTGAGACACTGATTTTTATCTTTTGGCTCGAAAAAAAAAGTATTATTTAAACATTTTTCAGGGTTTCTGACCCTCAAATACATCTGAACACCTCGATGTTAGAGTGTGTGTATTCACAGGTGTTTTAGTGATTGATAAGCAGGTGTTCAGGTGTGTGTGTTACTGAAGGGAACTTACAGGATAGTTTTCAAATCAAAGTTAACCGTATTGGCCTGAATATACGGAAGTTTTTCACAAATGTTTTTAATTATTAAAAGATCAGACCTTTACTCAAATTGATATCTTTATTGGCATAATGATGTACGGATCTTATCCAGCTGTGTTTTCTGACCACACAAATAAATATAAACAATATTAACAAACATTTGAAATGTTCTTCACAAAAGAAGCTCGTCGTTCTTTCTCGTCAGGTCAAAATATATTTAGTAAGATTATCTTACTATAGTTTCTGACAAATCAAGCGCTATTGTACATTTTCAAGCATTCAACTCGTCTTAATTTCCCAGTAAAATCTCCATAAAAAGTAGACCTCTGACAGGAGGTCAGAGGTCTACTTTTTATGGAGATTTTACTGGGAAATTAATCTTTTATTAATTACCGTTAATTAAAAAATAAATGCTGTTATTATGCTTTTAATGTTGTAAAGAAAAAGGTAGAAAAGTCCATGGAGTGTGTGGTATCTACACATTAAAAACATGTTATATCTGCTTTTGTTTATTCATTGTTTTGCTAAAAGCACATTAGCAAAGTGAAAAACTAACTGCATGTTAAATACAAAAAAAAGTGTTGATATTTGCTCCCAGACAGTTGATAGTTAAAATAATGTGAATGTGTGAACAGGGAATCATTCTGTGTCATTGTCCCAAACTCTTTTAAGGAAATGTGTATTTTCCAGGTGTTTTGTAAAATAAAATGTACTTTGATCACTAAATATTCATGTTTCTGACTCCTACATTTTATTTCCTCATTTAGGCACATTTTTCATTTAATGCACTTTTTCGGTAAATAATTCCTAAATATCTTTTACATTTCAGTTTATTCTTCACTTTGGAAACTCGTTCAAAATCTCAAATGTACTGCTGTGTAGTTGATGATGTAGAAAACTGACCTTTGTTTCCCAACCGTATTTATTTAACATCATTTATATGAACATCATACAAAATATGTACAAATAAATTACATCAGGGACACCACAGTGGTGGGAGAAGAAGTACTTAGATATTGTACTTAAGTAGAAGTACCAGTAATACTGTGTTACAAGTAAATGTCCTGAATTCAAAATAATATTTATTAACGGACAAGTCAAATCAAGCAATCTGATTGGTTCTTAGCCTTGATATCATGAGCGTATTTCACGGGTAGAATTGTAGTTACTTTTCACAAGTCAGTATCCCTCCGCATCTGAGAAAAAGCTATGACCGTTACAACTGTTACACTACGTCCGTTACGAGACTACGTAACTAATAAAGCTTAAGATGCAAAAATGTAAGGTTAACTTCGACCTCCGGGGTGGCCTTATGGAGGAGTGGATTGAGCAGTGCCTGTCTCCAGAAAAAAAGCACCTAAACGACGACATGCAGCAGAACTACGTGAAGAGCAGGTAGACCAACTGGAAAAGTACCACCATTCAAAAGCTTTCTGATGCGGGTCTTGAAAGCAGAGACATTATTTCCGTTAGTGGCCACATGTGCGAAAGCTCTCTCCAGAGCTACTGAAAGCCGAATCTCGGGGACCGGAGAAAGTGGAGCTCTTGACAATTATTTGCTGCCCTCGACGAGATTTTAGCTGGCACCCCCCCCCCAGTCAGATAATCGTACAATAGAAAAGATAAAGATCAATAGAGTATCCAATGAAACTACACAATGAAATGGGGGATGGACGTCACATCCTATAGGGGGGTCCGGGGGTATGTCCTCCTGGGAAGAAGTGTTTGAACATTTTAAAGTAAAATGCTTCAATCTGGTGCACTTTAAGCAGAATTACTAGAGACTAGATCAGGGGTGTCAAACTCAAGGCCCCGGGGGCCAAATCCAGCCCGCCACTTCATTTTATGTGGCCCACAAGAGCTTGCAAAGTATATAATAAGTTTATTATAATGTTACGTGCCGCTTTACAGGAGAACGTTGCCCATAAACTGTCCCACAAAGCATCTCATTTTGTGACATGCGCAATGAAGAGACTTGCAATGATTTGCCTTAGACTTCTGCTTTCAGACATAGTTAATTTTTAAATTTTTTTTAATTTATTCTACTAAAATCATACAAAAACAAAAACGTATAATTCATACTCACAAATGAACAAAATTAGTAGAAGCGGGAGGGCTGAAGCATAGCTTATGGGGAGTAGCCCTCCCGTGCATCATCATTAGCATCAATATAATAATGGCATTTATTTCGTCAAAAACGTATAGAAATTAAGGAATACAAAGAAATAAAGAAAACTAATGAAAACTGGAAGAAAAAAAAATTAGGGCTAGAAAAAAGTACATTTATCTATAAATAATACTGGGAATATCCAATATTTGTTAGCTGGAGTAATCTGCAAATATAATTGTTTTTACTTTAGTTTGAATTGTTGATGACTAGTAATACTTGAGAGGTCAGGGTGAAGTCCATTCCACGTTCTAACTCCGATTCTGGATCAGCTGTGTGATTTGATGGTTGTTCTACAGGGCTTGCTACACAACCAGTTAGGATGCCTGGGTGGGTATTTCCTGACTGTGGTTTGGAACTGCTTTTGAATGTTAGTAGGCATTTTGTTATTGAAAATGTTGTGCATAATCAGTACTGTTTTAAGCTTAACTATATCAACACATTTGAATAGATTGAGTTTTTTAAATATGGGAGTTGTGTGTTCATATTTACCAACACCACAGATGATTCGTAATACTTTTTTTTTTAGATGTTATTATTTTTTGTAGATTTGTTGATACGTGTTTCCCCATATTTCAGAGCAGTAATAAAGGTAAGGGAGAAATAGACTGTTATAAAGAGTTCTGAGTATTTTTTCCTGGAGAATGTTCTTAGTACGATACAAAAATACCTATTGTTTTTGACAGTTTAGTTTGTACATAATTTATATGGTGCTTCCAGTTGAGTTTTTCATCAACAATGAGTCCTAAAAATGTTCATGCACCAACTTTCTCTATCTCAGTATTGCAAATCCGTATCATGCAGTAATTTCTACTCTCAGACTTTGTATTGAATAACATGTAATTTATTTTGGCCACATTAAGGGATAATTTATTAACTGCAAACCAGTTACATAGTATTTATAATTCTGCATTAACAATTTTAACAAGATCACCAAGGTTATGATGGGAGCAGAGAATGGTGGTATCATCGGCAAACATAATGAATTTTAACATGTCGGAGGTGTTGATAATGTCATTAATATAAATCAGGAACAGTTTTGGACCTAAAATTATGAAGTTATTATCCTATCCGATAATAATCCAATGCAGAGGAAATATTGTAAAAATATACATTATTTCATATTTATTATGTATATTTATATAGTCTTAAAGTTACCACCGACCCTTTGAGTGCAACCATAATTCTAATGTGGCATGCGATGAAATAGAGTTTGACATCCCTGTTTTAGGCTGTTGCTTGGCGTGGCGAGAATATTGCTCCACTTTCTCCGGTCCCCGAGATTCGGCTTCCAGTAGCTCTTGAGAGAGCTTTCGCACCTGTGGCCACTAACACTCATCATTTCTCTGCTTTGTTTCAAGACCCCATCAGAAAGCTTTTGAATGGTGGTACTTCTCCAGTTGGTCTACCTGCTCTTCACGTAGCTCTGCATGTCGTCGTTTAGGTGCTTTCTAGAGATAGGCACTGCTCAATACACTCCTCCATAGTAAGGCCACCCGGAGGTTGAAGTTAACCTTAAAGGGGAGCTATCATGTAAAATGCACGTTTGTACGTCTTTTATACATGAATGTGTCCCCGGTGTGTCAGGGAACTCACCAAGTGTCAGAAAACACAACCCTCTCTCTTTTCCTTCATATCCAAATCTCTAAAAACGGGGCGGCAATGGAGCTGATACACACTGATACAGATTTGAATTTTTCTGACGTCAGAAAAGGGGTGCTCCGCCTATATGGGCAACTCTCTACCTATCAGGGGAATGAGAGACCGCTCGAAAGCCCTGGAGACGCTGTAGTATGCCAGGCCTGTAAGTGGCGCTGTAGTCTGCCACAAAAGCAGCGAAGAAGACTTCCCATGGTTGCCCTTCTGTTTATTCTCCGCTGTGGCTCTTTTTCTCCCTCCCGAGGCAAGCGTTTGCGCCTCCTGCTGCTGTAATTCAATGCAATCCCTCCCTCGCTTGTAATTCTCTCCGGTAGTCCACCAGCAGATGACAAACACCCTCCTCTCCGGCTCTTCCAAGGAACGAGGGGACCGTGCGGCAGAGTTTCAGTTCGATTTTTTTTTCGCTGGTCAACATGTCCGTTAAAGTTTAAATCTTCCGGACAAAATTAGGAAAGTGCCGGTCAAAGGTCTTCTTTGTTATTTATTGAGCTTTAAAACAAATGAATAATGACTCTATATAATAATATAAGAATAATACACGGAGAACAGAGATCTCTTTTTCTCCCCCTCTTCTCCTCGCTGCAGCCCTGCAGCTGATCTCAGAGCACGCTCCCCTTTCCTGCAGGGGGGCGTGGTCAGCTGCAGGGGGGCGTGGTCAGCTGCAGCTCACAGAATCAGCCCCCTGCAAAAACAGGGCTGGAAAAGAGCAATAGAACGAAATGAGGCATGGCTAAAATGCAGGATCTGTTTGGTGTTTTGAAAACAAAACTATATTTATATAATTTATATAGGTATGACCCTACAATATATGTTTCAAATATAGCATGATAGGTCCACTTTAAATGTTTCCATCTAAGCTTCGTTAGTTAGTTAGTCTCGTAACGGACGTAGTGTAACAGTTGTAACGGTTGTAGCTTTTTCTCAGACGCGGAGGGATACATGACTTGTGAAAAGTAACTCAATTCTACATGTGATATAACGCTCATTATATCATGGCTAAGAACCAATCAGACTGCTTGATTTGACTTGTCCGTTTTATAATTATTATTATTTTGAATTCAAGACATTTACTTGTAACACATTATTACTACACTCTGGTACTTCTACTTTTACTTAAGCACAAGATCTTCTCCCACTGAGTCCCTGGTGTAATTTCTTTGTACATATACTGTACAATGTTCATATAGTGTATTAAATAAATACGGTTGAGAAACAAAGGTCAGTTTTCTACATCATCAACTACACAGTGTAAGGCAAATGTCAGCCTTATGGACAGAGGTACCATGGTACTTGCCCTTCAAATGTACGCGTGTCCGCTCAATGGAAATGCGATGTCAACTTCCGATGTCAAGTCCCTGCCAGCGGCTGGACAAATATTACCAGTGTTTACCATTGTTGCCAGGGGCACGAGAATACCCTCTGCTGCTGCTGTGAAGAAGGCCGAATATCGGAGCCGATGAGCGGACGATAAAGCACCGCAAAATACACCCCCTTTAAGTGTTGCCAGGGGCACGAGAATACCCTCCACTGGAGGGTGGGTGCTGCTGCTGTGAAGAAGGCCGAATATCACAGCCGAATATCGGAGCCGATGAGTGGACGATAAAGCACCGCAAAATACACCCCCTTTAAGTGTTGCCAGGGGCACGAGAATACCCTCCACTGGAGGGTGGGTGCTGCTGCTGTGAAGAAGGCCGAATATCGGAGCCGATGAGCGGACGATAAAGCACCGCAAAATACACCTCTTTTCTGAGTCACCAGGGGCATGAAGTTCTGGAGGGTGTGAACATCTGGGTTTAGTCCGTTGGGGAGTGCTTAATTCCGGGGGTCTGGGGTCTCATGTTATGTAAGTATGGATGATTTTCGAAATTCTCGAAAAACGGCTAAGTGCCAACGGGGGAGGGGGTCAAGTCTTCGGCCTGTCCATTTCATGCATTTTTAATGGGGTCGTCGAATGTGATTGAAATGGACAGATTCCTGTACATTTCATGCATTTTTAATGGGGTCGTCGAATGTGATTGAAATGGACAGATTGAAAAACGGCTAAGTGCCAACGGGGGAGGGGGTCAAGTCTTCGGCGCTTCGGAACGAAGCCCCGGAGACTTTTGCACTCCCCCGTTGCAATTTACAACGGAGAGGGGAAACGAGACCTCCCCTCCTCCGTCCAAAAAATTCATTCATCTTTTCCAAGCTACCATCTGCACGAAATCGGAAACCCGGTTTTTGAGAGCACTTAGAAAAAAACGAGCTATTTTCACATGATGGGGAAATCATGGAGGAATGTATCCGCCTCATGAGCACTTTGGATCGGATACAATTGTTGCCTGGAGGACCCCCAATCATGGTTTTCACAAAACGTTAAGTTTTCAAACTGTTCTCTGGAGGAATTCAAGGGGAGTTGTCACGGAATAACGATACACTATTTTCGGCTAAAATGTTGCCTGGAGGAGCCCCAATCATGGTTCTCACAAAACGTTAAGTTTTCGAACTGGTCTCTGGAGGAATTCAAGGGGAGTTGTCACGGAATAACGAGATACTATTTTCAGCTAAAATGTTGCCTGGAGGACCCCAGTCATGGTTCTCACAAAACGTTAAGTTTTCGAACTGGTCTCTGGAGGAATTCAAGGGGAGTTGTCACGGAATAACGAGATACTATTTTCAGCTAAAATGTTGCCTGGAGGACCCCAGTCATGGTTCTCACAAAACGTTACGTTTTCGAACTGGTCTCTGGAGGAATTCAAGGGGAGTTGTCACGGAATAACGAGCCAATATTTTCGGCTAAAATGGTTGCCTGGAGGACCCCAGTCATGGTTCTCACAAAACGTTAAGGGCGTTCTCCCCGGCAACCCGCCAGCAGATGAAAACACCCACCCCTCCTTCTCTCCACCTCTTCCGAGGGACGAGGGAACCGCGTGGGGGGTCTGCTGGAGGCTACTGCCGGGTGCTCCGTCCTGCGCTTCACTGGGACACGGCTCGAACACTCGGAACTCTGACTCCAGCGCGGTGTGGCGGCCTCGCCCTGGTCGTCCACCGTGCGCCCTCCGGTACCTGACTCCCCTGCCTCCTCCGGGGGCAGGTGCGAGGGGTTCAATGCCTCCGTCCCCCTGGGGGACGGAGCGCCCGGAGGGTACTGTTATCCCCACGTTGTCGTACCCGAAACTGTCGGGTATCCTTTGGGAGAACCAGACTCTGGAGGAACGTGAGGGGAGTTGTCAGGGGACTCTACCCGCCTTATGGAACACTATTATCGGATAATTTTTTTTTACTTTCATGCATCTTTCCATGGATGAATTATTGTATTTATTTTTAACTTTTTGGTCAATTTCATCCAGTTTTGGACCCCGCCTTGCCTGGATGATAAGACCAAGAGATGACAGGGATCTCTGCCCGCCTAACGAGTGCCTAAATGGGACACCGCACGATGATGCAAATGAAAACAAACACTGATTTGAAAATAAGCTGAGTGCATCTTTCTTGAGTCTTTTCACGCTTCCTTCTTTTTCACCCACGATCCTATACCTTCTACTGGTGACATTTCCCGGTACCGAAATGCTCAAGAATACAGGTCGGATGGTGGCCCGTTGTCCGATCTGTAATAGTTCCTACCGCGCCCTGAGCAAGCACCTGCAGAGGCATCATGGTGTGCGTAACTTGGTTGAAAGAAAAATTCTGCTGTTGTTGGCCAACGGACGGACCAACATTAGGCTCCATCCCTGTACCATTGCCGGATGCGAGTACCGCGGCACAAGGCTGGATCGCCACTTGGACAGAGACCATGTTGAGCTGGCCCGGGAGGAAATACATGTGGTTCAAAATAAACTGAAAATGACAGTGGCAAAGAAGGAGCTTTATGAACTCCGAATGACAAACCCCACGATAGGAATGATTACCGCTTGGGCTGTTGATATGGTGGAAGACGACGATGTACTGTCACAACCTCCACCCTTGTCCCCAGTGAATGAATGTGACAACCCGGACTGTAAGGAATGGAGGGTGGAGGCTAACAGAGTGAGGGCTCAGCGGGACAGATATGCTGCTGAGGTGAAATCCCTGCGCTGCAAGTTGCAGCAGAGGATAAAACACAAGCGACAGAGGATGGATCAGCGGGCCGGGGACATGCCCGTGTTCGATGGGGAGGAACGAGAGCGGGTCATTCTAAAGAAACGACCCCGAGCAGAGTCGACACCAACGAGGCTGTCCAAGTCGAAAGGTCCCTCCTGCAGCAAGTCTCCCATTCCCGCCTGCAGCAAGTCCCCCACTGGCTCTCACACCCATTCATCCAGCTCCTCAGAACCTGCATCCATGCATACCGAGGCCTCGTCAACCTCCCCTCCCATACATTCCCCCTGGTTCCGCGGCAGGGGCCGGGGAAATATAATGCAGGACATCACATTCCCACGGATCATGGGTAAGTGTGTTGGCTATGTGACACATGCAGTTTCTGTAATACACCATGTGTTGTCATTAAAGTACTGTTTTATATTTCACAGAGGATTATCTGCAAGGATACCGGGAGCATTATGTAGGTATCGACCCAACAGTGAGGCTCCAAGAAAACACAGTCTACAAACTGAGCAGAGTGAAGTCGTTCCTAAGTTTCATGGCTCACGGTTTCAATCGCCTGTCTGACTGGCTCTTTTTGAGGGATCTCAAGAGGATACGCGGGTGGTCCCGGAGCCTGATAAAATCAAGCCTTCAGGTCACGACCTCCGACTTCTATATCAAAAATATATCACACTTTCTCAAGTACATGGCCGACACACCGTGCAAGGGGAGCAGGCTCAGTCAAAACGACATGATTTTAATCAAACGGGAAGTAGTTGCCATCCTGAAGTCCCTGAAGAGAAAAGTACTTATCCACCAGATGCAAGTGAAGCGTGACAAGATGGAAGGTCTGCCGAGCCATAACGACATCATGACATGCTTGACTTCGACCAACACTCGCATCCCTCAGCTCCTGGA
Source organism: Pseudochaenichthys georgianus (assembly GCF_902827115.2). Classification (NCBI taxonomy): domain Eukaryota; kingdom Metazoa; phylum Chordata; class Actinopteri; order Perciformes; family Channichthyidae; genus Pseudochaenichthys; species Pseudochaenichthys georgianus. Next base: position 568,309 of record NC_047507.1, on the reverse strand, counting down.
TGTGATGGCCAGCAATCCGACTACCGCAACCCGGATACTCCTCTATGGGTACATGACCCTCCATTGGAGCTGTATTTACGGCCACCGTCCGGGGGTCTACTCCAACATGACCAACGCCGAGGTCCGAAAGGCGGATACAACTGGCACTGCCTTCGGCTACCTCATCCATGTGGGTGCTATTAAGCAATGCATTTATTCTGGCAGTTATATGCATGATTGATATTGTATTGACACTCTCTAACTCTGTCATAACAGGTAAGCAACCACAAGACGGCCAACGCATTCGGGGAAGCGCAGCTGTACCTCACCGTAGAAGAATTTGGATGGATGAAGAGGTGGCTGGAAATCAAGGGTACGCTGACCTGCACCCAGAGCCGCTACTTCCTATACACAGTGGGGAAGAACCCGTCCAGGAACCTTGCCTACTCCCTGAGGTTGGCATGGGCTGATGTGGGGCTACACGGTCCCATTAACTTCACCGACCTCCGCACCGTCCACGCCGATAATGCGAAGAGGTTTCAGGACAAAGGCAACCGCCAAAGAGTGAGTGATTTCATGTGTCACAACACTGCAACTGCAGACAACTTTTACGCGAATAATCCTTCTTTGAAGGAGGCTGCGGAGATACGGCTGCTCTTCACAGAGTCACTGCAAGCAGCAGCGGCGGCATCGACAGCAGCAGCAGCGGGAACTGAAGACACTTTGGCGGGTATTGACATCGACAGTGACAGCTCTGGAGAGGAGCACAGCCCCGCTCCCTACCAATACTCCCTACCAAGACTCAGCGATGCCGAGACGTCAGATGAAGAATTCTCCAAAAATGTCAACGCTTGGAGAGCGAAGAGGGACCAGTCACTGGCCGAACACAGCCCCTCAGACATGGGTGAAGAGAGGGTGCCATACTCGGCACCGACTTCAGCCACTGTTGCCAGTGATCAACTTGTAAATATGCAATGTTTTGTTGTACTCAGTCCCCTTGTAAATACTTTATATCCTGTGTGAATGTATTTATTACTGTAAATAAAGTTGGTTAAAATTACTTACTTTGTCTTCTGTTTTTAAAGCCCAATATGGGTTTTTTCCCTTTAATATCCCCAGGGGCACGATATTCTGGTTCTGGTGGTAGCATGGAGGTGTTTAGTCCGAGTGAGGAGTGCTCAAGTGTGGGATGATTTGTAAGGTAGAAGAGGGTAAAAAAAAGTTAAGGTGTGAACCTCCAGCAGGGCAGGTGGTGCTGTGAAGAAGGCCGAATATGGATGCCGATGGGCGGACGATAGAGCACCGCAAAATACACCCCCCTTTAAGGTTCCCAGGGGCACGAGTTTCTTGAGGGTGTGATCATCTGGGTTTAGTCCGTGGGGGAGTGCTTAAGTTCGGGGGCCCGGGGACTCAAGGGGCACGATGTTCTGGAAGTACGCATGTCAGGGAGAGATCCTGGAGCTCCTTAGTCCGTGTTTTGGGGGTCTTGGAGCGGCCCCGAAGAGGTGGCTTTGTCGGTGTACGTAATGGGTAAGAAAGCCACCCTTGACGGGTCGTCAAATGTGGATGAAATGGCCAGATTCCTGTACATTTCAGGCACTTTTAATGGGAGGATGAAATGTAAGTGTGAACTAGCCTGTTTAATCCGATTTTGAGCACTCTTTTCCCCGCATAAACTAGTTTAAATCACCGTTAAACACTTATTTAAAATGTCAATTTAATGGACTTCCCGCTATGCATTAAAGTCCGTGATCTGTACACACTAACGTGTACACTTGGCAGACCGCGACGGGTAGTTAATGTCCACACAGTGAACACGCAAGTCCCGAGAGTATTCACAGTAATCTTACCCAGCTTTCACACACTAATTCCTGGGTAAGAAAGCCCTGTACATATCCCTGGATGAAATGGCCATGTGCACCCCTGTATTCAAAGTAATCTTACCCAGCTTTCACACACTAATTCCTGGGTAAGAAGGCCACCCTGGACGGGTCGTCAAATGTGATTGAAATGGACAGAGTCCTGTACATTTCATGCATTTTTAATGGGGTCGTCGAATGTGATTGAAATGGACAGAGTCCTGTACATTTCATGCATTTCTAATGGGAGTCGTCAGTATATGGAGCTTAACCCATAATTCCCGGAGGTTCCAGGCCGAATTTGGAAGCTCATAGGCGGCCTGCCATGCGCCCCCACCCGTGGGAAGCAAAAAAAACGGTCAATTATATGTTAAAATAATCAAAAATGAAGTTTTGAAAATGGGGGTCAAGTCTTCGGCACGAAGCCCCGGAGACTTTTGCACTCCCCTGTTGCAATTTACAATGGAGACCTCCCCTCCTCCGTCCAAAAAATTCATTCATCTTTTCCAAGCTACCATCTGCACGAAATCAGAAACCCGGTTTTTGAGAGCACTTAGAAAAAAACGAGCTATTTTCACTTGATGGGGAAATCATGGAGGAATGTATCCGCCTCATGAGCACTTTGGATCGGATGAAATTGTTGCCTGGAGGACCCCCAATCATGGTTCTCACAAAACTTTAAGATTTCAAACTGGTCTCTGGAGGAATGCAAGGGGAGTTGTCAGGGGACTCTACCCGCCTCAAGAGGCACTATTTTGGGATACATTTTATCCATTTTCACCCCTTTTTATGGTTCTTCCAAAAAGTTAACTTAGACTTTTTCCGACTCTGGAGGAAGGTAGGGGGAGTTGTCAGGGGACTCTACCCGCCTTATGGAACACTATTTTTGGATACATTTTATCCATTTTCACCCTTTTCTATGGTTCTTCCAAAAAGTTAACTTATACTTTTTCCGACTCTGGAGGAAGGTAGGGGGAGTTGTCAGGGGACTCTACCCGCCTTATGGAACACTATTTTCGGATACATTTTATCCATTTTCACCCTTTTCTATGGTTCTTCCAAAAAGTTAACTTATACTTTTTCCGACTCTGGAGGAAGGTAGGGGGAGTTGTCAGGGGACTCTACCCGCCTTATGGAACACTATTTTGGGGTACTTTTTTCCCATTTTCACCCCTTTTCTCTGGTTCTCCAAAAAGTCCTGATTTCTCACTGATCGAATGGCAAACGCGACCCGCCATCGGAGGGCCTCCGCCGGCCCGGCCTCGTGCCGGTGCTCTGGCGGTCGGTTCCTCCGAACTGCGGGTTCGACTCTGATGGCCGGGAGGGTGTGCTGCGCGGGGGTAACCCCGCGGAGCACAGCCTTCCTGCCCGCTCGATATGAAGCGTGACCGAGACGAACCGTCTGACTCAGGTGTCCCACCACGGGTCCCGCGGCGGGACGGAGGTTCCGGGCTGGAACCTCCCCACCTCCGCCGTGGTGTACCCGGCAAACACTGTTTCTCGAACCCTCCACTGTTGCATAGCTGCGGCAATTGGCCTTGCTCCGGGCACCGGTTCCCCCGGGGACCAGTGTTCGGTGACCCTACTTCATAACATGCTACTCTCATCGAATCAGTTATGGTTCCCTTGATTGCTCAACGTTACTTGGGTGACTGTGACATGTCTAGACCTAATAAATGTCAACGAACGCTGGCCTTCGGTGAAGTTCCGTGAATCGTGCATTTATCAGATCCGAAACCCACGCGGTGTGCTCTCCGGGGCACCCTGGGACCTTTGGTGACTCTGGATAACCTCACAGGCCCTCGTAGCGACCACGGGTAACGGAGAACCATGGTTTGATTCGGGAGAGGGAGCCTTACCATGGTATAGGGTTGACCGTACTTCATCACAGGCTACCCGTTTGATCCTGCGTACCAACCCCATCTGCAAAGAGTGAACTGCCTGGTCCTGCCCTGGCGTTCCTCTACGGCTAGTGTCCAGCCGTCAGCTGTGCTATCAGCAAATTTGACCCGCCATCGGAGGGCCTCCTCCCCGGGTCCACATGCCGGTGCTGGACGGTCGGACTAATAATACTGCTCAGGGGTCTGCTCCTGGAGCGGCCTGCCATCGGAGTGCTTAAGTTCGGGGGCCCGGGGACCCAAGGTGTGCGAGGTTCTGGAAGTACGCATGTCAGGGAGAGATCCTGGAGCTCCTTAGTCCGTGTTTTGGGGGTCTTGGAGCGGCCCCGAAGAGGTGGCTTTGTCGGTGTACGTAATGGAAGTGTGAACTAGCCTGTTTTCTCAAGGCAGGGAGGGATCCTGGAGCTCCTTAGTCCGTGTTTTGGGGGTCTTGGAGCGGCCACAGAGAGGTGTTTTCAAGCTCGGTCTCCTTGTAGTGTGAAATAAACAGAGTGCTCGTTTCCGCCTGCTTTCCATAAGCACCCGCCAGTCATTTCACATCAAACTCACCCAGCTTTCACACACTAATTCCTGGGTAATAAAGCCATGTGCACACTGTATTTAAAGTAATCTTACCCAGCTTTCAGACACTAATTCCTGGGTAAGAAAGTCACCCTGCATGCGTCGTCAAATGTGATTGAAATGTACAGGAATCTGTCCATTTCAATCACTTTTAATGGGAGTCGTGAGGTGTGGATGAAATGGCCATATCTTCCTTAAATTCACATCAAACTTACCCAGCTTTCAGACACTAATTCCTGGGTAAGAAATGTGGATGAAATGGCATGTTTAATCCGATTTTGAGCACTCTTTTCCCCGCATAAACTAGTTTAAATCACCGTTAAAAACTTATTTAAATTTTCAATTTAATGGACTTCCCGCTATGCATTAAAGTCCGTGATCTGGACACACTACCCTGTACATTTGGCCGACCGCGGCCGGTAGTAAATGTCCACCCAGTGTACCCATCAGTCCCTAGAGTATGTAAGGCAAATGTCAGCCTTATGAACGGAGGTACCGTGGGACTTGCCCTTCCCATGTACGGGAGTCCGCTCAATGGAAATGCGATGTCAAGTTCCGATGTCAAGTTCCTGTCAGCGGCTAGACATATGTTACCAGTGTTTACCAGTGTTGCCAGGGGCATGATAACATCCTCCACTGGAGGTTGGGTGTTGCTGCTGTGAATAAGGCCGACTATGGGTGCCGATGGGCGGACGGTAAAGCACCGCAAAGTAGACCCCCTTTAAGTGTAAGGCAAATGTCAGCCTTATGAACGGAGGTACCGTGGGACTTGCCCTTCCCATGTACGGGAGTCCGCTCAATGGAAATGCGATGTCAAGTTCCGATGTCAAGTTCCTGTCAGCGGCTAGACATATGTTACCAGTGTTTACCAGTGTTGCCAGGGGCATGATAACATCCTCCACTGGAGGTTGGGTGTTGCTGCTGTGAATAAGGCCGACTATGGGTGCTGATGGGCGGACGGTAAAGCACCGCAAAGTATACCCCCTTTAAGTGTAGCCAGGGGCACGAGAAACATCCTCCATGGAGGTTGGGTGCTGCTGCTGTGAATAAGGCCGACTATGGGTGCTGATGGGCGGACGGTAAAGCACCGCAAAGTATACCCCCTTTAAGTGTAGCCAGGGGCACGAGAAACATCCTCCATGGAGGTTGGGTGCTGCTGCTGTGAAGAAGGCCGACTATGGGTGCTGATGGGCGGACGGTAAAGCACCGCAAAGTATACCCCCTTTAAGTGTAGCCAGGGGCACGAGAAACATCCTCCATGGAGGTTGGGTGCTGCTGCTGTGAAGAAGGCCGACTATGGGTGCTGATGGGCGGACGGTAAAGCACCGCAAAGTATACCCCCTTTAAGTGTAGCCAGGGGCACGAGAAACATCCTCCATGGAGGTTGGGTGCTGCTGCTGTGAAGAAGGCCGACTATGGGTGCTGATGGGCGGACGGTAAAGCACCGCAAAGTAGACCCCCTTTAAGTGTAGCCAGGGGCACGAGCAAAATCCTCCATGGAGGTTGGGTGCTGCTGCTGTGAAGAAGGCCGACTATGGGTGCCGATGGGCGGACGGCTAAAGCACCGCAAAGTAGACCCCCTTTAAGTGTAGCCAGGGGCACGAGCAAAATCCTCCATGGAGGTTGGGTGCTGCTGCTGTGAGGAAGGCCGACTATGGGTGCTGATGGGCGGACGGTAAAGCACCGCAAAGTAGACCCCCTTTAAGTGTAGCCAGGGGCACGAGCAAAATCCTCCATGGAGGTTGGGTGCTGCTGCTGTGAGGAAGGCCGACTATGGGTGCTGATGGGCGGACGGTAAAGCACCGCAAAGTAGACCCCCTTTAAGTGTAGCCAGGGGCACGAGCAAAATCCTCCATGGAGGTTGGGTGCTGCTGCTGTGAGGAAGGCCGACTATGGGTGCTGATGGGCGGACGGTAAAGCACCGCAAAGTAGACCCCCTTTAAGTGTAGCCAGGGGCACGAGCAAAATCCTCCATGGAGGTTGGGTGCTGCTGCTGTGAGGAAGGCCGACTATGGGTGCTGATGGGCGGACGGTAAAGCACCGCAAAGTAGACCCCCTTTAAGTGTAGCCAGGGGCACGAGCAAAATCCTCCATGGAGGTTGGGTGCTGCTGCTGTGAGGAAGGCCGACTATGGGTGCCGATGGGCGGACGGCAAAGCACCGCAAAGTAGACCCCCTTTAAGTGTAGCCAGGGGCACGAGAAACATCCTCCATGGAGGTTGGGTGCTGCTGCTGTGAGGAAGGCCGACTATGGGTGCTGATGGGCGGACGGTAAAGCACCGCAAAGTAGACCCCCCTTTAAGATTCCCAGGGGCACGAGATTCTTGAGGGTGTGATCATCTTGGTTTAGTCCGTGGGGGAGTGCTTAAGTTCGGGGGCCCGGGGACCCAAGGTGCTCGAGGTTCTGGAGGTACATGGGAGGGATCCTGGAGCTCCTTAGTCCGTGTTTTGGGGGTCTTGGAGCGGCCACAGAGAGGTGCTTTTCCCCGGGGTATGTCATGGAAGTCTGAAATAACCTGTTTGCTCATGTCAGGGAGAGATGCTGGGGCTGCTGCGTCCGTGTTTTGGGGGTCTTGGAGCGGCCCCGAAGAGGTGGCTTTGTCGGTGTACGTAATGTAAGTGTGAACTAGCCTGTTTTCTCAAGGCAGGGAGGGATCCTGGAGCTCCTTAGTCCGTGTTTTGGGGGTCTTGGAGCGGCCACAGAGAGGTGCTTTTCCCCGGGGTATGTCATGGAAGTTTGAAATAACCTGTTTGCTCATGTCAGGGAGAGATGCTGGGGCTGCTGCGTCCTTGTTTTGGGGGTCTTGGAGCGGCCCCGAAGAGGTGGCTTTGTCGGTGTACCTAATGGGTAAGAAAGCCAGTCTACACAGGTCGTGAAATGTGATTGAAATGTACAGAGTGCTGTACATTTCAATCACTTTGAATGGGAGTCGTGAGGTGTGGATGAAATGGCCATATCTTCCTTAAATTCACATCAAACTCACCCAGCTTTCACACACTATTTCATGGGTAATAAAGCCATGTGCACACTGTATTTAAAGGGCTGCAGGAACACTTTACCCGCCTTTTAAACACCTTTTCCTGGGTAAACAATCCATGTATTTCCGCCTGCTTTCCATCAGCACCCGCCAGTCATCTCCCTGTTTGAAAGGGCCATATCTCCCTTAAATTCACAGCAAATTTACCCATCTTTCACACACTATTTCATGGGTAATAAAGCCATGTGCACACTGTATTTAAAGGGCTGCAGGAACACTTTACCCGCCTTTTAAACACCTTTTCCTGGGTAAACAATCCATGTATTTCCGCCTGCTTTCCATCAGCACCCGCCAGTCATCTCCCTGTTTGAAAGGGCCATATCTCCCTTAAATTCACAGCAAATTTACCCATCTTTCACACACTATTTCATGGGTAATAAAGCCATGTGCACACTGTATTTAAAGGGCTGCAGGAACACTTTACCCGCCTTTTAAACACCTTTTCCTGGGTAAACAATCCATGTATTTCCGCCTGCTTTCCATCAGCACCCGCCAGTCATCTCCCTGTTTGAAAGGGCCATATCTCCCTTAAATTCACAGCAAATTTACCCATCTTTCACACACTATTTCATGGGTAATAAAGCCATGTGCACACTGTATTTAAAGGGCTGCAGGAACACTTTACCCGCCTTTTAAACACCTTTTCCTGGGTAAACAATCCATGTATTTCCGCCTGCTTTCCATCAGCACCCGCCAGTCATCTCCCTGTTTGAAAGGGCCATATCTCCCTTAAATTCACAGCAAATTTACCCATCTTTCACACACTATTTCATGGGTAATAAAGCCATGTGCACACTGTATTTAAAGGGCTGCAGGAACACTTTACCCGCCTTTTAAACACCTTTTCCTGGGTAAACAATCCATTTATTTCCGCCTGCTTTCCATCAGCACCCGCCAGTCATTTCAAACGGTTTCAAATCGTTTTTTCACTTTTAAAAAGAGCTTTCTGCCCTGTAAATGATTTCTAATCATTATTACCGTCATGGAGGAGCTGCAGGGACACTTTACCCGCCTTTTAAACACCTTTTCCTGGGTAAACAATCCATGTATTTCCGCCTGCTTTCCATCAGCACCCGCCAGTCATTTCAAACGGTTTCAAATCGTTTTTTCACTTTTAAAAAGAGCTTTCTGCCCTGTAAATGATTTCTAATCATTATTACCGTCATGGAGGAGCTGCAGGGACACTTTACCCGCCTTTTAAACACCTTTTCCTGGGTAAACAATCCATTTATTTCCGCCTGCTTTCCATCAGCACCCGCCAGTCATTTCAAACGGTTTCAAATCGTTTTTTCACTTTTAAAAAGAGCTTTCTGCCCTGTAAATGATTTCTAATCATTATTACCGTCATGGAGGAGCTGCAGGGACACTTTACCCGCCTTTTAAACACCTTTTCCTGGGTAAACAATCCATTTATTTCCGCCTGCTTTCCATCAGCACCCGCCAGTCATTTCAAACGGTTTCAAATCGTTTTTTCACTTTTAAAAAGAGCTTTCTGCCCTGGCAATTATATCTAATCATTATTACCGTCATGGAGGAGCTGCAGGAACACTTTACCCGCCTTCTAAACACTTATTCCTGGCTAAAACAATCAATGTATTTCCGCCAGGGTCACAGCCTGCTGCTGCTGCTGCTGCTGCTGCTGCGGCGGCTGCTGCTGCTGCTCTCCCTCCCTAAATTCACATCAAAGTCACCCAGCTTTCACACACTATTTCATGGGTAATAAAGCCATGTGCACACTGTATTTAAAGTAATGTTAGCCAGCTTTCAGACACTAATTCCTGGGGAAGAAAGTCACCCTGGACGGGTCATCAAATGTGATTGAAATGGACAGATTCCTGTACATTTCAATCACTTTTAATGGGAGTCGTGAGGTGTGGATGAAATGGCCATATCTTCCTTAAATTCACATCAAAGTCACCCAGCTTTCACACACTATTTCATGGGTAATAAAGCCATGTGCACACTGTATTTAAAGTAATGTTAGCCAGCTTTCAGACACTAATTCCTGGGGAAGAAAGTCACCCTGGACGGGTCATCAAATGTGATTGAAATGGACAGATTCCTGTACATTTCAATCACTTTTAATGGGAGTCGTGAGGTGTGGATGAAATGGCCATATCTTCCTTAAATTCACATCAAAGTCACCCAGCTTTCACACACTATTTCATGGGTAATAAAGCCATGTGCACACTGTATTTAAAGTAATGTTAGCCAGCTTTCAGACACTAATTCCTGGGGAAGAAAGTCACCCTGGACGGGTCATCAAATGTGATTGAAATGGACAGATTCCTGTACATTTCAATCACTTTTAATGGGAGTCGTGAGGTGTGGATGAAATGGCCATATCTTCCTTAAATTCACATCAAAGTCACCCAGCTTTCACACACTATTTCATGGGTAATAAAGCCATGTGCACACTGTATTTAAAGTAATGTTAGCCAGCTTTCAGACACTAATTCCTGGGGAAGAAAGTCACCCTGGACGGGTCATCAAATGTGATTGAAATGGACAGATTCCTGTACATTTCAATCACTTTTAATGGGAGTCGGGTGTGGATGGCCTGTTGAATCCGATTTTGAGCACTCTTTTCCCCGCATAAACTAGTTTAAATCACCGTTAAACACTTATTCTGTTGATGTCTATATAACCGACTTCCCGCTATGCATTAAGTCGGTTATATGGACCCTGTACACTAGGCATACCGCGGCCGGTAGTAAATGTCCAACCATTGTACCCTCTGGTCCCTAGGGTATGTTAGGGCTGATTAGATTCAGACCCTAGTTTTGCTGATATAGGCTTAGTTTGTCGGGGGACATCTTACTTCTTCCTTCTCTCTGTCTATACCCGTGTACACTCATGTTCCGATTAACCCAGCTTCCCCAAATGTCTTTCTTTTTGGTGTCTATATACGCTGGGATCCGGAGTCATGGATGATCCTGCGGTCCTGTGTCCTGGATCGCGAGCGCTGGATCTTGAGTCGTGGCTGTGGTCCTGGATCATAGGTCCTGGATGGATATCCTCGTGGATTCATCTTCCTATTATACACACATGCATTTCCAAACATTTGGACTACCTATGTTGCAAATGTATTATCTTTTCAATTTACACACGGCATCTATTGCACGTCTGTCCGTCCTGGGAGAGGGATCCCTCCTCTGTTGCTCTCCCTGAGGTTTCTCCCATTTTTCCCTTTAAACTGGGTTTTCTATGGAAGTTTTTCCTTGTACGATGTGAGGGTCTAAGGACAGAGGGTGTCGTATTGTCATACTGATATTCTGTACACACTGTGAAGACCACTGAGACAAATGTAACATTTGTGATATTGGGCTATATAAATAAACATTGATTGATTGATTGATTGATTGACTGGTCTACGGCAGCGCTACACTCCCAGAGCAGATGCCTCACCGTCTCAGTTGTGCCACAGCCTGGTCGGGGGCAAGTTGAGTTCGCCGCCATGCCCCGGGAGTGCATTACGGACCTGACTGGGAGGATCTCATGAGCCACCATCCATGACATATCCCGGAGTCTGTTTGTCAGAGTGGGATGGTTCACGTTGCACCAAACTGTTGAGGGCTCACCGAAGGCGAGCCCGTGCACTGGACTCACTGGTTCTCGCTCCTGCACAACAGAGATAAGAGAGCGATGGTTAGTTAAAACATGCAAACCCTCCTGCTCAAGCTGGAGTTTCTTTAAAAACGTTCGACTGAAAGCATAAGGTGGTGGCAGGTTAAAAGACACTGGTACTTTGAGATCTATTGGTAAGATCTTTATCCTTCGTAGAAAACCTCCCATCCAGAATCTTGTCATTGCCGCCGTCTTTGGGTTTTGGAGGGGGCTGTGGAAGCGTAGATGTGGAGTGATGTATATCTGCTTCCTAGAAACAAGTGGAGGTCTGGAACTCCAAAGAGTTGAGAAAGGATAAAACAGTCTGGGCTCTAAATCTCGACTTTACACTTCTCACGTTTATTGTCGAGACTGTGAGTGTCATGAGTATGGTTAAGATTAACAGGTACAACATTTCAAAACGACTAAAAGGGGGTTATGCCGTTAAAAAACAACGGTTGTTAGCCAATCTCATGTGAGTCTAGCTCTTCCTTTGGTCTTACCGGGGAGGAGTAAGGGGGTTGCCCTTCTCTTCCCTTTCGGACTCTTGGGGTTGGCCTCTCACGCAGTCTTGCGTCGAAAGTTGACTTCTTTGGGGTCGATTGCAGAACCATGGTTAGAAAGGATATCTGATTTGGGGAGGTGGAGGGGAATACCCTGGATTCCTCCAGAGATGAATTTTCTGGGGAGTAGTCAGTTCTTACTCTCTTCTCTGAAACTATGGGAGAGTTGGAGGATAGTTCTGACACGGGCCTCTTGGACTGCTGTGCGTTGGGGAGGGGGACATCATTGCTGTCGCTCTGTGGGTGAGTGTCAGTTTCCTTTTCAGGGGTAGCTCCGCCCCCTTCCTGCATTGTACCGTCTCCCCTTTCTGTTGGCTGGTTATCCACCGGTCCCTCCCCATCCCCCATGGGAGGATCAGATGACAACTCTGATAGCAGTTCTGCTAAAGGCCTCATGGACTGCTGCATATTGGGGGGGGGGGGGGGGAATTGTTGCTAACGCTCTGCAGGTGAGTGTCAGGTTCCTTTTCATTTGTGGGGTTAGCTCCGCCCCCGTCCTGCACTACACCCTCTCCACTCTCCATTGGCGGGGGATCCACATTTGGATCCACAGTTCCCTCCCCTTGCCCCTCCTCACCTGGTCCTCTTTTTCCAGTAACAGGATTTGGAGGGTGATTCGAAGTGTCTCCGCCTCTCCGCCTCTTCACCTGTTTCCTCTCGTCTGCCATTTTTTCTATCTACTCTTACAGCTTTAAGCTTGTTGGCAAAAGACTGAGGGCAATCTCTGAAGAGGTAGTTGGATTCTCCACAAAGGTTACACTTTCTGCCATTTGTACACTCCTCAAAAGGTATGCCCAATCTGTCTACATTTCCGACAAACCATCTGCTGACATGCTTCCGCTAGGTGCCCATGCTCTCCACACTTGCGGCAGAGTTTGGGCTGTCCCTGATAGTGGATGTATCCCCTGTTGTTCCCCAGAACTATCATTGATGGCAGTTGTTTAAGGCCTAGCTAGCCCTGGGGGTCTTGCCATTGTTGAATGGGGACACGCCAGGCACAGTTCCAAATGCCGTCCTCATCTCTCACTTTTGAAGCCATGCCTTTTACTGTGCAGTATCTACCCAGCCAAAAATGGATGTCTTCTGCAGTTACTGTCTCATTGAACATCCTGACAATGACTACTTTCAAGGCATTGTCAGTCAGTTTCTCAACACTAAAAGCAAAAAACTGGGCTTTCACACTTTCAAATTTTATCCAAAATTCTCTAAAGGCAATTGACGTACGGAAGCTAACGTCAAAGCCTTTGTTGAAAGGCAGGGTGAGGATGCAGTTTAAGTCATCAGGTGTGAAGTTTAAAGCCTTCTGTATGAGGTTTCTGGAGAAGTCCAGTCTGGACAGCGCCAGCTGCTTCCCATCTTTCTCCACAAAAGTGAACCTCACACTATGGTGCCTCTGCATGCCGGCATGGTAGGCCGACATGTTAGAGGCACCGCAGGTCAAAAGGGGTACTCACCCCTCCCTAGTTCAGCTGTTGGCCCCAGGCGATGAGGTGTGCGGCCGATGTTCCAGGTTGGTTTGTCCCGGGTTGGTTTGTCCCGGGTCCCTCCTTTGTTCAGCCGCTGGGGCCAGAGGACAAGGTGTGCGACCAAAGCACCAACGAGGCCTGTCACGAATCTGCAAGAAATCAAAGACAAAACAACAACTCAATGATGCAAAACAAATACAGAACAATGTCCTCCCAGATGTAGATAAAAAACCAGAGCCACAACAGGCAAAAGTTTTCCATCCAAGGGGAGGTGATCGCTGTCTAAGCAAAAAGGCCGAGAAGCGATGACCCTTAAAGTTTGCTGCGGGAGACGGACTCGTTGCGCAGTCGCCGCAGGTATTGGTGCGGCTCTTTTGACCTGGCTTAACAGAGGCGCTGGGTAGCTTGGATCGCCCAGGTGCTAATGACTGCTCTTGTCTTTCACAAACTCAGAATGCTCAGCCAAATGGCCAAGCCTACCAAAAATAGGTTGAACTCGTAGGTGTTCCTCTCCACGGAAGTCTTTAGTAAAAGGCGAAAGACTTATACGCTTTGAAGAGAAACCAGAGTAATTGTGGAGGCTGTCCTCGAGAACAGACACCACCATAGTTGTACCAGTCCAAGCCCTCGCGGTGGCCCATTTGGCTATCGAAGCGTGGTTGCTTGAAAAACAGTCTTTGTTGGCTGAACTTTTCGCCTCAACTGCCCTATGGTGGCTTTATAATTCAGCATTGGTGGTTCAGTGGTAGAATTCTCACCTGCCACGTGGGAGACCCGGATCCGATTCCCGGCCAATGCAATAGACAGTTCTTTGTTGTCTGAAAATAAAGTATAATGCCTACACCACTTGGACTCTGCTACAGCAAACATTACTGCCATTGGCGTCTGACTGCCCTAGCTCCGCCCCCTGAAGTCCTAGGGACTCAACGAGTTATCAAAAGATATGAATTAGTAGCACTTTTGGACAAATTAGCTTTTCATTGGAATAATATTGATATAAAATCAAGCATTTGAGTGACGCAACTGATATTCACAGCAAATGTTCCCCGCTATATGTAGTACACTGGTGTAGAATTTCAGGGTTCATGCTTAGGGTACTTCAATTCAGCATGCACTTGGTAGCTCTGTCATGATTGTTATAATGATGACCGTACGAAAGTTCAGTTGCCATGGTTCAGGTAAGCGCTTATCTGAAAG